>NW_024468918.1:600000-762487 GCF_011745365.1 Cryphonectria parasitica EP155 | reverse complement strand
ATTAGAAATATTAAATCTTTTCTTAAATATATTAATTTTTATAAATAGTTTATTAAGAATTATAGCTAAATTATATATTCTCTTATAAATCTTATTAAGAAGTAGCTTTTTAAATAAATTTCTAAGATATAGAAAGCTTTTAATAAGATTATTAAGTATATTATTTTAGAATTAATTCTATATAAAGCAAATCTCTATAAGCTATTTGAAATCAAAATTGATATATTAGAATATATATTTAAGAAATAATTTGATTAGTAAGATAATTAAGAATATTTAAGAATTATAAATAATTTTTCAAAAAAGTTAAATAGCTTAGAAATTAATTATAAAATCTTAAATTAGAAATTTATAATAATAATAAAAGCTTTTAAAAAATAGCAATATTATTTTATTAATATATAATACTTAATTATAATTTATTCAGATTATAAAAATCTATTTATATTTATAATAATTAAGATCTTAAATAAATAATAAATTAAATAAGCAGAATTTCTCTTATAATTCAATTTCAGAATTATATATTGCAAAAGCTTAGAAAATAAACAAGTAGATGCTTTTAGCAGAAAATCAGATTATTGGGATATAGATTTCTTGAATATATAAAATATCTTTATTCAAGATAAATTAGGAAATCTTATTAATATATATCGAAAGCTAAATGCTATTTTCAGAATTAAATCTTTAGAAAAGAATTCAGAATTAATAACTTTAAATAAATAAAATAATTATATTAAGAATATATATAATATATTAGTATATGAATATTAAAAAATTAAAACAACTTATAAATATATTAAAAGATATTAAAATCTGCTAAATTTTAGAAAAAGAATTAAAGATTTTATATAATAATATAATAGCTATAAAAAGAATAAAGCAGAAAGATATAAGCTTTATAAACTATTATACTTCTTATTAGTATTTATAATTATATAATAATTTATTAATTTAGATTTTATTATTAAGCTATTTTTCTTATAAGAATTTTTAATTAAAGTATAATATAATAGTATTCTAGTAATAGTTTGCAAATTAAGCAAATATATTTATTTTTTCTCTTATAAGAAAAGTAGTATAGTAGAAGAATTTGTATATATATTTCTTAGAATAATTATTATTAATTATAGTATATTAGAAGAAGTAATTTCTAATAGAGATAGAAAGTTCAATTCAAAGTTCTAAACTTTGCTTATAAAATAGCTTAAAGCATATTATAGAATATTTATAGCATTTTATTTGCAAATAAATAAATAGATAGAAAGAATAAATTAGATTATAAAGCAATATTTTCAATATTATATTAACTAAGAATAGAATAATTGAATAGATCTGTTATTCCTTATATAGTTTGCTTATAATAATATAAATATAAGTATAATAAAGAAATTATTATTCTTTATATTCTATAAATATAATTCAATAACTTATTACAAAATATTGCTAAAAGTAGATATAAAAGCTGCAAATAAAAGAATTAAAAAGATTAAGAAAGTTTAGAAAGAATTCCAATTAGAACTATAATTCATTTAGAAACGAATAATATAATATATAAATTCTAAAAGAATTAAAAAACTAATTCTATAAAAGAAAAATAAAGCTTATTTACTTTAGAAAAATATTAAAATAATTAAACTTAATAATAAATTTGATTATAAGAAGTTAGAACTATTTAAAATCTTATAATAAATTTTTCTAATTAATTATAAATTAGTATTAATTTATAAGATAAGAATATATCTAATATTTTATATCTTATTACTAGAATTAATAATATAGAAAATACTAATAAATAATATAATAGAAGTAGAAAATAATAAATCAGAATATAAAATTGAAAAAATTCTTAAATATAAAAATATAAATAATATATAAGAATATTTTATTAAATAGAAAGATTATTTAGTAAGCAAGAATTTATAGAAATTATAGGAAAATATTAAAAATGCTTAGAAAAAAGTAGCTAAGTATTAGAAAAGGAAAGAAACTAGTATTTAGAATAATTGCTTTATTCCAAACTAAAGCTTAAAAGCTTTAGAAATCTTACTCTTTAGAAAACTTAACTAATTTATTATAGAATTCTTTATATTTACAGAATTTCAATTAAAACTCTTAAAAGAAGAATTTCTAGCAACTATAGCTAACTTCTTAGATATAATCTCCTATATAGTAATAGCAGTATAATAATACTTCTTTTCAGCTTTCTTAGCTTTAATACAATCCAACTTTTCTATATTATTGATGCTGTAATAAATAGTATATATTATCTTTTCAAATTATATTCTCTTTTATTTGTATAATCAAAGAATCTTTGTTATAACTCATCCAACATGCAGGTTACAAACAGGTTACGAGTAATAAGAACCAGGTGTTAAGAACCCAAAGTTCTAACTAAACATTGATTACATAATCCAGGGTTAGGGTTACAACAGGGATGAATTACTGGATCATTAGGTGATTCAGTAAGCTCGGATTATCTGAATCAATAGTAAGCCAAGATGAGCTATACTAAAGAGCTAGATATATAAAGATATATTCATTACTATTAGATAAATTTAGTATATAGCTCTTCAATTATTAATCTAAATATCAGATTACTCTCTTACTTTAATAGCTTTAAAAGCAGTGAATACTTATATAGTTATTCAGTTATATTTCCGTATTCAAAGCTCATATCTAGCACTGCTCTTATTAGCATAAACTCCTTATATACTTTGGAATCTTCGGATTACTGCAGTACTCATTATATTTTAACAACTCTTATTCAAGAACAGTTCAGTATTATCCTCTTAAGCAATACAGAATACAATAGCTTCTTAGAGATCCTCTTCATTCTTATATGCTTCTACTCAGAAAGAACTAGTTAATCAGATATACTAGCTCATTCAGCATATTCAGAATCTGCGCAACTAATAGCAAGCTTAAAGCGCTATTATTACTAATCAGCAAGCTTAGCTAGCTTAATAAGCTTAGCAGGCACAGTTTATCTTTATAATTATCAGTAATGCTGAAAAAGTATATAAGATAAATAAGCTTGCTATGTATAATAGCAATCAAAAGATACTATATAAATTTCTTATCTACTGCAGAATATATGTTATAACCCATCCAACATGCAGGTTACGAAACAGGTCACGGGTAACAAGGACCAGGTGACAAGAACCCAACGTTCCGACAAAGCATTGATTACATAACCTAGGGTTAGGGTTATAATCACGACCAATCAGGAAGGATAGCTTCGGATATGTGCTATCCAAAGCTAGCAGGATAACTTGGATATATTGCTATTCAACATATTCATACTGAAGAGCTGGATATATAAGAATACGTTCATTACTATTAGATAGATTCAGTACATAGCTCTTCAGTTGTAAATCTAAGTATTCAGTTTCATATACTAAGTAGCTCCAAAAGCAGTAAACACTTGCGCTACTTATTAAAACTTGTACAGTTCCGTATTCAAGAACTTGATACTTTAGCACCGCTCTTGTTAGCATAAACCCCTTCGTATACTTAGGAATCTTCGGATTGCTGCAGTGCTCATTACATTTTTACAACTCTTGTTCAAGAACAGTTTAGTATTATTCCCTTGAGCAATACAGAATACGATAGCTTCTCCAGAAACCTCTTCGTTCTTGTACGTCTCTACTCAGAAAGAACTGATTAACCAGGTATATTAGCTCATTCAGCATATTCAGAACCTGTGCAAATAACAGCAGATCTAGAGCGCTATTATTACCAACCAATAAGCTTAGCTAGCTTAACAAGCTTAGCAGATACAGTTTATCTCTATAGTTACTAATAATGCTGGAAAAGCATATAAGATGAATAAACTTGCTATATATAATAGTAATCAAAAGATGCTGCATAGATTCCTTACTTACTGCAGAGCATACTTTTTATACTATACAGCTCAGTTTACTATGGAATCTGAAAAGATTATTCTTGCAAGAACTCGTTTTGAAAAGAATGCTCTTATTTAATACAAGCCTTTTCTGTACAACTATCTGAAGCATTACAATAACTCCAATATATGCATCCAGAGTACTAAGAATATATTCGATTTCTTTGAAAGCTTTGAAAAAGCTCTTAAAGAAATCTTTAGTAATTCTAACAAGAAATGCATTACAGCTTAGCAGCTTATAAATCTTAAGCAGACTAAATCAGCTTCTGCTTATATAATCAGATTCAAGCAGCTTTTAGCAAAATTCTTATAGAAAGATAAGAATCTTATAAAGCACTATTATAAGAAACTCAAGAACAATATTAAGAATAAAATCTTTAAATAGAATTAGCTAGAAAACTTTATAATATTCTCTAATCAAGCTATCTGTATTAATAATTATTTATATGAATAATGAATAGAAAAGTTCAAGAAAGGAAAAAGCTAAACTTGGAGAATTCCAGCTAATATAAGCAAGAAACTCTAAAACAAGAATAGCAGTTAATATAGCAATATAGCTTAAAGCAGTACTATATATGCTAATCTCATGAAACTCAATATAGCTAATAAGCAGTATAGCAAAAAGAATAGTATTATTTGCTATAATTGCAATAAATAAGAATATATAATATATAACTACTATCAATCTCAGAAAAACAAATAGCAACTAGTTCAGAAAGAATGCTAGATAAATATTGCTTAGTAATAGAAACTCAATCAACTAAGCAAAAATATTCTCTCAAAGCAAGTATCGAACTCTATTAATTATAGAAGTCTTAGCTGAATATTCTGCTATAATAATAACTGCTTAATATATCTCTCGAGTAAGAAAGATTCAGAATGATTCTCTCAGAAACCTAGGCGCTGCAGATAAATAGCAATAGCAGAACGAGAGTATATGTTTAGCACTTCTACAAGTAGTAACTCGAATTGCTCTAATATTGCAGAACAGAATATTCAGATATTGGAAGAAGAGCTTAGCAATAATACTCTTCAATATTCTTTATTGCTTATACTAAGTATTATGATTAGGGATATAAATAAGAGATAATACTTTCTTGGTTACTGATATAAATACATGAATAATACTGAAAATGCTTCTCAGGCAATGGAAAAATCAAACTAGAGTAAATAGCTCAATGATTCATCAGAATCTCCTGTGAACAATGAATCCAAGAAGCTTACAGAAAGATTTCCCTTCAGCATTGAATAGAATAAGGAAATAATATGAATTGAATATCTCGTTTATAGGATAGAGCTAGAAAAGCTCTTCATCTGCATTCCCTTGCAAGATATCGAAGCATAACAAGATAAGGATTCTTGGATTAGCCTACTTCACAATCTATACTACAAACTAGCATAGATCTTCTGCATCTATTATAACTGCAAAATGCATTTTTCGAATAAGATGCAATACAAATAATTCCCTATTAGAGAATCAGAATAAATCCTTCAAGCTATTAAAGAAAAGAAACTCCGCTTCAGAGAAGTTCTCAATAAATAGCATTATAATACATATATCAGGCTATTAAACAATTATTCTATGCAATGTATAGATAAGAAGATAAAATAGTAGCAGTATGAGATAATACTCTATATAATCTATATTAGTAATAAGATTTGCAACTAGTATTAATAGAAGAAAGATTAGAAATAATAATAATATAAGCAAAAGCAAGCTAAGAAGCTTGCTTAAGAAGCAGCAAAGCAGGCTTAGAAGAATAAGCAGTTCTTAATAACTCCAAAAGAATAGAATCGCTTATAAAAGAACTGCAGATAATCAGATTAGAACAGTTCCTATATAAAGCTTTCAGAACAGATTATGCTTATATTAAGTTCAATATATACATTCAAGAATACAAGTGCAGCATACTATTGAATAGTAGCACTTAGAGAAACTTTATATTTCTATACATCATTAATCAAGCACAACTATAATAGAGATGAAAAAGATGCTCATACATTCTTAGTACTATAGAAGAATAATCTATTGCATATAATCAAGGAATAATCAATAAGAAAACTAATTATCTATCTATCTTAATCTAAGAATATATAATCAGAGCTTCCTTTGATATTACGAATATAGTATAATATAAGCTAATTATAGAACTTTCATAGCTTAAAAAGCATAATTCTTGAATCGATTGAATTACTAGCTAGATCTTATAAGAATAAGCTGTATTCAGAGAAATAGTTGCAATTAATAATGCAGAATTGAAGCTAGTTATTGAAGAATACTCGGAAAAAGAAGCTTTAAACAACTTCATATACATCTTCAAATCAGCAGAGCTAGCAGTTCAAGAAGAAGAACCTAGTAATAAGCAAATTCAAACAGTGCTAGAGTACTAATAGATTAGCAAAATAATAAAAGCGAGATTCTTAGCAAGTTAGTTCGCTCCGAAGCAACAAGGAAAAGCTTTAGAATGTGGATTATAGATCCATATAGGAAAAACCTCGAAACCAGGCTCTCGAGCGCTCAGTTCAGCTCGGAGCAAATGCTCAAAGCTCTCAAAAAAGTTGCTAAAAACAATAAACGAAAAGAAGCACGCTCAACAGTATCTACTATTCCTCCAGATAGCAGAAACAGTACAAGAACTAGAACCAATACTCGCAAATATATTACGAGAATATTACAAGTTTAAGAAACTATTCCAGAGAGAATTGGATACAGAACTACTGGAATACAGCTCATACAATCACAAAATCCTACTATAAGAAGAAAAACAGCCCAAGTTCTTTTCCATCTATAGACTAAACAAAGCATAACTAGAGATATTCAAGAAGTATCTCAACGAGAATCTTAAGAAGAGATATATATAATTATTGCAATTACCAGCAGAATACTCTATTCTATTTATACTCAAAAAGAACAGTAAGCTCAAGCTATATATTAACTACAAGCAATTCAACAATATTATAATCAAAAACTAATATTTATTGCTACTTATTAAGGAATTACAAGATAGGCTGCAAGAAGCATAATGATTTACAGTTCTAGATTTAAAAGAAGCTTACAATCTGATCAAAGTAAAAGAAAAAGAAGAATGAAAAACTACTTTTAGAATATGCTACAGATACTATAAATATTTGATTATATCTTTTGATTTAATGAATGCTCTAGCTTCATTCCAGAAAATGATTAATTATATTCTATGCAAGCATCTGAATCAATTCATTATTGCCTATCTCAATAACATTCTTATTTACTTTCGAACATTGAAAGAATATAAGAAATACATGAAAATAGTATTGCAAATGCTCTAGAATGCGAAGCTTCTTGTAAAACCTGCAAAAAGCTACTTTCACATACAAAAAGTCAATTATCTCGAATTCACAATCGAGCTGGAATGCATCAAGCTACAAAAGGATAAGGTGAAAGCTGTTAGAAACTAGCTAATTCCCAGAAATATTAGAAATGTTAGATCTTTTCTCGAATATATCAACTTCTATAGATAGTTCATCAAGAACTATAGCTGAATTGCATACTCTTTTACAAATCTTACTAAGAAAGAATAGCTTTTCAAATGAATCTTCAAAATACAAGAAGCTTTCAACGAAATCATCAGGCATATTATCTTAGAACCAGTTCTATATAAAGCAGATCCTTACAAGCTGTAATGAGCACTGCAGCAATCCGAAGATTCCTAAGTATACGAAGAGGTTTATGCTAATAAGAGCGATATCAAAGTATTAAGTTCTTGAATACGGAACTGTACAAGTTCTAATAAGCAATGCAAGTATTTACTTGTAATGAGCACTGCAGCAATCCGAAGATTCCTAAGTACACGAGGAGATTTATGCTAACAAGAGCGATATCAAAGTATCAAGTCCTTGAATACGGAACTGTACAAGTTCTGATGAGCGAGGCAAGTGTTCACTGCCTTTGGGGCTACTCAGTATATGAAACTGAATACTTAGATTGATAACTGAAGAGCTATGTACTGAATCTATCTAATAGTAATGAACGTGTTCTTATATATTCAGCTCTTCAGTTCTGACTATTCTGATTATGTTCCGATTCCTTATAGTTGTTTTCTAAATATGTTGACTATATTCATAGCTGATATAGTTGCGCTAGTAATCCTAATCCGGGTTACGTAATTCTGATTGGTATCCAACGTTGGATTGTGATATCTAGTTTCTTGGTTGGTAGGGCTTATCCTGTGATCTGTATGTTGGATGGATCATAACATCATCTCCCTCCTATTAGTTGTTATTCTTAACGATCTTCTGTAAGTATTTTAGCAAGTTTTTCGTGTGCATGATCTTGCTTTCCTGATTGAGATGTTGAACAGAATCAACAAATTCCGTGTTTGCAAACCTTCTTCCGTTCCAAAGAGTACTCAAGATCGAGATCTCTTGGTTTCCTGCCTCTTGGAAAATTTTATCAAGATGCTCATCTGTTTCTATTGCGAGGATTATGATTTCGGATCCTGTAAGGTATCTCCCGGAGATTCTTCTCGTTGCATCGAATGCATTCGACTGGGCTGCTCCAAGTGTAACGTCATGAGCCCTTCTCCCGAGAAGCTTCGCAATATCGCTACTCAATATCGAAAGTTGGAGAACGAGATCGAGAAGAGGGAAACTGAGCTTCTCCGTCTGCATTAACAGAAGCAGATGTGGTTCGAGAAGATGAAACGTGCCCTGCGTCGTGGTATTACTCGCGTGGAGGAATTGGATTGTATGGAGGCTGAGGAGGCTGAGGCTGAGAGGGTGCGTATTGCTGCTGAAGTGCAGGCTGTAGTGGCAGAGGAATCTGCTGTTGTAGCTGGGGATTCTTCCTTTGAAGGTTTCGATTGGAACTCTGTGGATTTAGAAGGTTCTGTAGTAAATTGGTTGGGCTTTCTGGAGAGTAAGATTTCCGAAGCTTCTGAGTCTCAGTTCGGGGCGGAGCGATCGTCTTAGATACTGGTTTCCTTCTTTTTCCAATACTCCGCTACTCTTTCTTGAGCATTCTTGATGTTTTTCTGTGATTCTCATGAATTTTCGCTTGCTGGATAATCTTTCCATTTGATGAAATATTCTCTTGTATTGTCTGTACTTCTGTGCTTGAGAATCTTCTCTACTTCATACTCTGGTTCATTGTTTTTCACTTCTGCTGTATTGTCTGTTGGTATTTCCTATGCTGCTGATTCCAGCAGTAAGATATGAAAAACTGGATATATTCTCATCCTATAAGATAATGCTAACTTGTAGTTGATTGAGGAAATCTGTTGCAAGATTTTGAATAGTTCTAACTTTTTATAGTTGAGCTTATTGCTAAGTCTGATTGTTTTAATATTTTTTCGAAGTAGATAAGCCTTATCTCCTTCCTGTAGGATTGATTTCTCAATCCTTTTGGAATTTGCATATTATACTATTCGTTTCTAAACGAATTATAATTCTGATCGGAATTCTTCCTGAACTTTCTTAATCTTCTTAACTCTTTTATCTACAGCTTCTGCATCTACTTCTAGCAATGCCTTGTAATAAGCTATTGAATTATATTCATAGAGTATGAAAAATAGTAATTTCTTTATTATACTTATATTTATACTATTATAAGCAAACTGTATAAGAAGTAATAAATTAATCTAGTTATTCTGTTTTTGATTAATATAATATTAAAGATATTATTCAACAATCTAATTCATTCTTTCTATCTGTTTATCTGTTTGCAGATGAAATGCTGTAGATATTCTATAGTATATTCTAAGCTGTTTCATGAGTAAAATTCAAAACTTCGAATTGAACTTTCTATTTCTATTGGAGATTACTTCTTCTAGCATACTGTAATTAGCAATAATTGTTCTAAGGAATACATATGCAAGTTCTTCTGCTATACTGCTTTTCTTATAAAGAAGAAAATAAGCATACTTGCTCAGTTTGCAAACTATTACTAGAATGCTATTATATTGTATCTTAGTTAAGAGTTCTTGTAAGAAAAATAGCTTGATAATAAAGTTTAGACTGATGAATTGCTAAATAGTTGTAAGTACTGATAAGGAATGCAGTAGTTTATAAAGCTTGTATCTTTCTATCTTATTCTTTTTGCAGCTATTGCATTATTATAGAATACTCTTAATCCTTTTCCTAAGATTTGATAGATTTCAGTATCTTTTAATGCATTTGTAAATTACTCTAATTCTCTAATACTTATATACTAGTATACTATATATATTCTTAATATAATTATCTTGTTCGTTCGAAATTATTAATTCTGAATTTCTTTCCGAGAATCCAATTCTGAGAGCAGCATTTAGTTCTTTATATATATTAACAAGATTTCCCGATTTATTCTAAGCAAAGATATTCTGTATATTCGAGAAATCTGCATCTCAATAGTCTGATCTTCTGCTAAAAGCATCCGCTTATTCGTTTTCTAAGCCTTTGCAGTATACAATCTTGAAGTTGAATTATAAAAGGAATTCTGCTTATCTAACTTATTGCTTATTCAAAATCTTAGTTATTATAAATATAATCAGATTCTTGTAATCTAAGTAAACTATAATCGGGTATTGCATGCTAATGAAATAGTATTGCTATTCCTTAAAAGCTTTCATTATTACTATAAATTTCTGATTAGAGATTTCATAATTGATTTCCGAGCTATTCAACTTCTTTAAGAAGTTGCTTATAATTCTTAGATGCTCTTAGTTATCTTGCTAGCTAAGTTATTCTCCAAGTATATATTCTAATGCATTGGTTTCAATTTCAAAGGATTTGTAAGAATCTGCTTTATATAGAATTGGTTCTAAGATAATATGCTCGATAATCTTCTCGAAAGCTTCTTATACTTTGGAAGTTTATTCGAAGAGCTGCTTCTTCTTAATAAGATTTATAAGAAGATGTGCGATTCAGCTGTAGTTTCTAATAAACTGCTTATAGAAGTTAATATATTCAAGAAAAGATTTAATATTCCTAATATTTCTGAAAACTAGCTAATTTCTAATAGCTTCTATCTTATCTTTCTATAGCTTAATGCATCTTAGCTTAATTGTAAATCCGAGATAGTTAGCTTTTTGTATATAAAAGTAACTCTTTGCAGGTTCTATAAGAAGTTTTGCATCTTAGAGCATTTGCAATATTGTTTTTATATATTTCTTATATTCTTTAAGTATTCGAGAGTAGATAAGAATATTATTGAGATAGATAATAATAAACTAATTCAGATACTTATATAGAATATAATTAATTATTTTCTGAAACAAAGCTGGAATATTCATTAGACTAAAGAGCATAATCAAATATTTGTAGTATTCATAGCATATTCTGAAAGCAGTTTTCCATTCTTTTTCTTTCTTTACTCTGATCAGATTATAAGCTCCTTTCAGATTCAGAACTGTGAATTACTGTACTCCTTGCAATCTATTTCATAGTTTCTTAATGAATAGCAATGAATATCAGTTCTTGATTATAATATTATTGAGTTGTTTATAATCAATGCATAGCTTGAGCTTGCTATTCTTCTTGAGTACAAACAGAATGAGATATTCTGCTGATGATTGCAATGATTGTATGTATTCTTTCTTAAGATTCTTATCGAGATACTCTCAAAATGCTTCTAGCTATGCTTTGTTTAGTCTATAAATAGGAAAGAACTTGAGCTATTTCCCTTCTTATAGCGAGATCTTGTGGTTATACAAGCTGTATTCTGGCAATCCTGTATCCAATTCTTCTTAGAATAGTTTCTTGAATTTGTAATATTCTCGTAATATATTTGCAAGTATTGATTCTGATTCTTATGCTGTTTCTGCTATCTGGAGAAATAGTAGGTACTGTTGAGTATGCTTCTTTTTGTTTATTGTTTTTGGTGATGTTTTTGAGAGCTTTGAGTATTCGCTCCGAGCTGAACTAAGCGCTCGAGAGCCTAGTTTCGAAGTTTCTCCTATATAGTTTTACAATTCATATTCTGAAGCTTTTCCTTGTTGCTTCAGAGCGAACCAACTTGCTAAGAGCCTTGCTTTCATTATTTTGCTAATCTGTTAGCATTCTAGTACTGTTTAAGTTCGCTTATTACTAGATCCTTCTCCTTAAACTGCTAGCTCTGCTAATTTGAAAATATGTATGAAGTTATATGAAGCTTCTTTTCCTGAATATTCTTCAATTACTAGCTTCAATCCTGTACTGTTGATTGTAACTATTTCTCTGGATATAGCTTGTTCTCATGAGATCTAGCTAGTAGTTCAATCGATTTAAGAATTATGCTTCTTAAGCTATGAAAGCTTTATAATCAGCTTATGCTATGCTGTATTCATGATATCAAAGGAAGCTCTAATTATACATTCTTGAATTAAAATAGATAGATAATCAGTCTTCTTATTGATTACTCCTTGGTTGTATACAATAGGTTGTTCTTTTATAGTACTAAGAGTATATGAGCATCTCTTTCATCTCCATTATAGTTGTATCTGATTAATAATATATAAGGATATAAAGTTTCCCTAAGCGCTACTATTCAATAGTATGCTGTACTTATATTCTTGAATATATATATCAAACTTAATATAAGCATAATCTATTCTAGAAGCTTTATATAGAAACTGTTCTAATCTGATTATCTGCAGTCCCTTTACAAGCAATTCTATTCTTTTGAATTTATTAAGAACTGCTTGTTCTTCTAAGCTTGCTTTATTGCTTCTTGAGCAAGCTTCTTAGCTTGCTTTTGCTTATATTGTTATTATTTCTAGTCTTTCTTCTATTAATGCTAGTTGCAAATCTTATTATTAATATGAATTGTGCAGAATATTGTTTTGTACTGCTACTATTTTACTTTCTTGTTTATGCATTGTATAGAGTAGTTATCTGGTAGTTCGATGTATGTATTGTAATGCTATCTATTGAGAACCTTTCTGAAGCGGAATTTCTGTTCTTTAACAGCTTGAAAGATTTGTTCTAATTCTCTAACGGAAAACTATTCATATTATATCTTATCTGAGAAATGCACTTTATAGCTATAATAGATATAAGAGATTCAAGCTAGTTTATAATATAGATTGTAAAGTAAGCTGATTTGAGAGTTCTTATCTTTTTATACTTTAATATTCTGCAAGGAGATGCAGATAAAGAGCTTCTCTAATTCTATCCCATAAATAAGATATTCAATTTATATTATTTCCTTGTTTTATTCAATACCGAAGGAGAATCTTTCTATAAGCTTCTTAGGTTTATTATTTATAAGAGATTCTAATAAATTATTAGATTGTTTATTCTAACTTAATCTTTCTATTGCTTGAGAAGTATTTTCAGTATTGTTTAAATATTTATATTAATAATCAAGAGAGTATTATTCTTTGTTCATTTCTCTGGTTATAGTATTTGATACAGGTAATAAGGAATAGCGAAGAGTATTGTTATTAAGCTCTTCCTTTAGCGCTTGAATGCTTCGTTTAGTGATATTAAAGTAGTTCGAATTGTTGCTGCTTGTAGTTATGCTGAACATATATTCTTGCTCTGCTATTATTATCTGCTTGTAGCATTTAGATTTCTAAGAAAACTATTCTAAATCTTTCTTATTCAAGAGATATATTAAGCAGTTATTGTTATAGCAAAATGTTCAGCTGAGATTTCTGTGATTAATAGAGTTCGATACTTGCTTCAAGAGAGTATTTTTGCTCAGTTGATTGGATTCCTATTATCAAGCAATATTCATCTAGTATCTTTTCTGAACTGATTGCTATTTGTTCTTTCGGAGTTAATAGCAGTTGCAAGTAATGTATTCTTATTTGTTGCAATTGTAGCAAGTAATACTATTCCTCTTGCTATACTGCTTATTAGCAGCATTGAATTCCATAGAATCAGTATATATAATGCTGCTTTAAGCTGTATTGCTATATTGACTGCTATTCTTGTTTTGAAGTTTCTTGCTTATATTAACTGAAAATCTCTAAATCTAGCTTTCTTTCTTCTTGAACTTCTCTATTCATTATTCATACAAATAGTTATTAATGCAGATAGCTTGATTAGAGAATATTGCAAAGTTCTCTAGCTAATTCTGCTTAGAAATTTCATCTTTAACATTATTCTTAAGTTCCTTGTAATAGTATTTCATGAGATTCTTATCTTTTTACAAGAGTTATACTAAGAATTGCTTGAATCTAACTGTATAAGCAGAAGCTGATTTAGTCTGCTTGAGATCTATAAGCTGCTAAGCTATAATATATTCTTTATTGAAATTATCAAAGGTTTTCTTAAGAGCTTTCTCAAAGCTTTCAAAAGAATTAAATATATTCTTAGTATCTTGAATATATGCATCAGAATTATTCTAATGCTTCAAGTGATTGTATAGAGAAGGCTTGTATCAGATAAGAGCATTCTTTTCAAGATAAGTTTCTGCAAGAATAACTTTCTCAGATTTCTTAATAAACTGAGTCTTGTAATGCAAGAAATACGCTCTGCAGTAGATAAGAAATCCATGCAGTATCTTTTGATTGCTGTTATACATAGCAGGCTTATTCATCTTATATGCTTTTTCAGCGCCACTAATAGTTGCAGAGATAGATTGCGCCTGCTAAGCTTGTTAAGCTAGCTAAGCTTATTAGTTAGCAATAATAGCGCTCTGAGCCTGCTGTTATTTGTACAGATTCTGAATATGCTGAATAAGCTAGTATATCTGATTAATCAGTTCTTCCTGAGTAGAGATATGCAAGAATAAAGAGATTCCTGGAGAAGCTATTGTATTCCGTATTGCTCAAGGAAATAATACTAAACTGTTCTTAAACAAGAATTATCAAAATGTAATGAGTATTGCAGCAATTCGAAGATTCCTAAGTACACGAGAAGATTTATGCTAACAAGAGCAGTATCAAAGTATTAAGTTCTTGAATACGGAACCGTACAAGTTCTGATGAGCAAGGCAAGTATTTACTGCTTTTGAAGCTATTCAGTATATAAGACTGAATACTTAGATTAATAACTGAAGAGCTATGTACTGAATCTATCTAATAGTAATGAATGTGTTCTTATATATTCAGCTCTTCAGTTCTGACTATCCTAACTATATTCCGATTCCTCATAGTTGTTTCCTAAATATATTAACTATATTCATAGCTGATATAGTTGCGCTAGTAATTCTAACTCGGGTTATGTAATCCTGATTGGTATCCGATGTTGGGTTGTGATACCTGGTCCCTTGGTTGATGGAGCTTATCCTGTAACCTGCATGTTGGATGAGTTATAACATTACTGCTTTTGAAGCTACTCAGTATATGAAACTGAATACTTAGATTGATAACTGAAGAGCTATATACGAGATCTATCTAATAGGAATAAATATGTTCTTATATATTCAGCTCTTTAATCCTATTAGTAGTATTGATTGTTGAATTCCTTGGATTATCTGAGTAATCCAATTGATTCAGATTATCATGAATCAGCTACTGATTTATTCTAATTCTGTAATTCTAATTCTTGCTTATATAAGCCTTAGTTTTTAAGATATTGAATTCTTTTCTATCTTTCCGAATAGTTATTTCGGATATTCTAGCTAGTAATCTGCATATTAGATAAGTTATAATATCATCTTTCTTCTATTAATTATTATTTCTAACAATCTTTCATAAGTATTCTAGCAAGTTATTTGCATATATAATTATACTTTTCTAATTAAGATATTAAATAGAATTAACAAATTGTATTCTAGTTATTCAGTAAAAACTTAAGAGTATTATTATCTTGCTAAGCTTATTTCTGCTTTTGGTATTAAAATGCCTGTTTATACTTATTATTAGAAGATAGAAGCTTTCTATTATTTTACTGAAAACTCTTCTCGTTGTAAGAAGTATGTTTCTCTAAATCAAAGCTGTAATACTGATTGTTTCTCAGCTTCTGCTAATTAGTTTCTTCGTTTCTTGATATTCTTTATAGCTACTGATTTTCTTCTTCAGTAGAGCATTTAATTCGTAAAAAGTGCAAGATTTTAAGCGAGAAGGCTGAGGCAGAATCAGCAAATGCTGCTGCTCTATAAGCCTTACTAGCATTGCAGGCTTATCTTGATTGTATATAGAAATAGCAAAAGCTGTTGAAGGAATGTGCTACAGAAATGATTTGTTATAGTTTCAATTCCTTGGAGGGGTTTGCTGATAAGGAGGATTGCAGTCTTCATAAAGAGAAGACTCGTTTGATGTTTTAGGATTATCTTGAAATTATTAACTGGAGTTTCTTAGCTCTTGATTCTAGCGTATCTGATTAGCCTTTTCTTCTGGAAAGTGAAACTGCAGCGCCTGATTCTCGTTCTGGAGCGGAGAGGTCTTAAGTAGTAGTTTCTTTCTTTTTCCAATATTCAGCTATTCTTTCCTGAGCATTTTTAACGTTTTTCTGCAGTTCCTAAGAATTTTCGCTTGCTGAATAATTTTTCCATTTAACAAGATATTTCCTTATATTATCTATACCTCTATGCTTGAAAATCTTCTCTACCTCATACTCTGATTTATTATTTTCTACTTTTGCTATATTATCTATTAATATTTTCTATATTACTAGTTCTAGCAGTAAAATGTGGAAAACTGGATATATTCTCATTTCATAAGATAATATTAATTTGTAATTAACTGAGAAAATCTATTGCAAGATTTTGAATAATCCTAACTTCTTATAATCAAGTTTATTGCTAAGTCTAGTTGTTTTAATATTTTTTCGAAGTAAGTAGATCTTATCTTCCTTCTGTAGGATTAGTTTCTCAATTCTTTTGGAGTTTGTATACTGCATTATTCATTCTTGAATAAATTGTAATTCTGATTGGAGTTTCTTCTGAACTTTCTTAATCTTCTTAATTCTTTTATCTGCAGCTTCTATATTTGCTTCTAGCAGTGCTTTGTAATAAGCTATTGGATTGTATTTATAAAATATGAAGAATAATAATTTCTTTATTATGCTTATATCTGCGCTATTATAAGCGAACTGTATAAGAAGCAATAGATTAATTTAGTTATTCTATTCCTAGTTAATATAGTATTGAAGATATTATTCAATAATCTGATTTATTCTTTCTATCTATTTATCTGTTTGCAGATGAAATGCTATAGATATTCTATAGTATATTCCGAGCTGTTTTATAAGCAAAGTTCAAAATTTTGAATTAAACTTTCTATTTCTATCGGAGATTATTTCTTTTAGCATACTATGATTAGCAATAATCATTCTGAGAAATGTATATGCAAGTTTCTCTGCTATATTGCTTTCCTTATAGAGAAGAAAATAAGCATACTTGCTTAGTTTGCAAATCATTACTAGAATGCTATTGCATTGCATCTTAGTTAAGAGTTCTTATAAGAAAGGTAGCTTGGTAATAAAGTTTAAACTAATAAATTGCTAAATAGTTATAAGTATTAATAAGGAATGCAGTAGTTTATAAAGCTTATATCTTTCTACTTTATTCTTCTTGTAGCTATTGTATTATTATAAAATGCTTTTAATTCTTTTCCTAAGATCTGATAGATTTCAATATCTTTTAATATATTTATAGATTATTCTAACTCTCTAATGCTTATATACTGATATATTATATATATTCTTAATATAGTTGTCTTGTTTATTTGGAATTATTAATTCTGAATTCCTTTCTAAGAATCCGATTCTAAGAGCAGTATTCAGTTCTCTATATATATTAACGAGATTTCCTGATTTATCTTAAGCAAAGATATTCTATATATCTAAAGAGTCTGTATCTTGATAGTCTGATCTTCTGCTAAGAGCATCTGCTTATTCATTTTCTAAGCTTTTGTAGTATACAATCTTGAAATCGAATTGTAAAAGAAATTCTGCTTATCTAACTTATTGCTTATTCAAAATCTTAATTATTATAAATATAGTTAGATTCTTATAATCCGAGTAAACTATAATTGAGTATTGTATGCTAATAAAATAGTATTATTACTTCTTGAAAGCTTTTATTATTGCTATAAGTTTCTAATTAGGAATTCTGTAGTTGATTTCTAAGCTATTCAACTTCTTTGAAAAGTTGCTTATAATTCTTAGATATTCTTAATTATCTTGCTAGCTAAGTTATTCTCTGAATGCATATCTCGATATATTAGTTTTAATTTCAAAGGATTTGTAGAGATCTGCTTTATATAGAACTAGTTCTGAGATAATATGCCTGATAATCTTATTAAAAGCTTCTTGTATTTTGAAGATTTATTTGAAAAGCTATTCTTTTTTAGTGAGATTTGTAAAAGAGTATGCAATTCAGCTATAATTCTTAATAAATTGTTTATAGAAGTTAATATATTCGAGAAAAGATCTAATATTTCTAATATTTCTGAGAATTAGCTAGTTTCTAATAGCTTTTATCTTATTCTTCTGTAGCTTGATATATTCTAATTTGATTATGAATTTGAGATAATCAACTTTTTGTATATGAAAATAGCTCTTTGTAGATTCTATAAGAAGCTTTATATTCTAAAGCATTTATAATACTGTTTTCATATATTTCTTATATTCTTCTAATATTCAAGAGTAAATAAGAATATTATTGAGATAAGCAATTATAAACTAATTCAGATGCTTATATAGAATATAATTAATTATCTTCTGGAATAAAGCTAAAGTATTTATTAAACTAAAGAGTATAATCAAATATTTGTAGTATTTATAATATGTTCTAAAAGCAGTTTTCCATTCTTCTTCTTTCTTTATTCTAATTAGATTATAAGCTTCTTTTAGATTTAGAACTGTAAATTACTATACTTCTTGCAGCTTATCTTATAATTCCTTGATAAGTAGTAATAAATATTAGTTTTTAATTATAATATCATTAAGTTGCTTATAATCAATATATAGTCTAAGCTTGCTATTCTTTTTAGATATAAACAAAATAGAATATTCTGCTAGTAATTGCAATGATTATATATATTCTTTCTTAAAGTTCTTATTGAAATACTTCCTAAGTGCTTCTAGCTATGCTTTATTCAGTTTATAGATAGAGAAGAATTTAAGCTATTTCCCTTCTTATAGCAGAATCTTGTAATTATATAAGCTATATTCTGATAATTCTATATTCAATTCTTTCTGAAATAGTTTCTTAAATTTGTAATATTCTTATAATATGTTCGCAAGTATTAGTTCTGATTCATATGCTATTTCTGCTATCTAAAGAAACAGTAGATACTGTTAAGCATGCTTCTTTTCTGATAGCATTTTCAAGAGCTTTAAGCATTTGCTCCGAGCTGAACCAAGTGCTTGAGAGCCTGATTTCGAGTTTTTTCCTATATAATTCTACAATTTACATTCTAAAGCTTTTCCTTATTGCTTCAGAGCAAACTAACTTGCTGAGAATCTCGCTTCTATTATTTTGCTAATTTATTAGCATTCTAGCACTATTTGAATTCGCTTATTACTAGATTCTTCTTCTTAAACTGCTAGCTCTGCTAACTTGAAAGTATATATGAAATTGTATAAAGCTTCTTTTCCTGAATATTCTTTAATTACTAGCTTTGATTCTGCATTATTGATTATAACTATCTCTCTGAATATAGCTTGTTCTTATAAGATCTAGCTAGTAGTTCAATTGATTTGAGAATTATGCTCTTTAAGCTATGAAAGTTTTATAATCAGCTTATACTATGCTATATCTGTAATATCAAAAGAAATCTAGATTGCATGCTTCTGAATTAAGATAGATAGATAATTAGTTTTCTTATTGATTACTTCTTAGTTATATACAATAGATTGTTCTTCTATAATACTGAGAGTATATAAATATCTCTTTCATTTCCATTGTAGTTATGCTTGATTAATGATATATAGAAATATAAAGTTTCTCTAAGCGCTACTATTTAATAGTATGCTGTATTTATATTCTTGAATGTATATATTAAACTTAATATGAGTATAATCTGCTTTGAAAGCTCTATATAGGAACTATTCCAGTCTAATCATCTGCAGTTCTTTTACAAGCAATTCTGTTCTTTTGAGTTTATTGAGAACTGCTTATTCTTCTAAGCTTGCTTTGCTGCTTCTCAAGCAAGCTTCTTAGCTTGCTTTTGCTTATATTATTATTATTTCTAATCTTTCTTCTGTTAATGCTAATTGCAAATCTTGTTATTGATATAAATTATATAGAGTATTATTTTATACTACTATTATTTTATTTTTTTATTTATATATTGCATAAAGCAGTTATCTAATAGTTCAATATATACATTATAGTATTATCTATTGAAAATCTCTCTAAAGCAGAGTTTCTATTCTTTAATAGCTTAAAGAATTTATTCTAGTTCTCTAATAGAAAACTATTTATATTATACTTTATCTGAGAAATGCATTCTGCAGCTATAATAAATGCAGGAGATTCAAGCTAGTTCGTAATATAGATTGTAAAGTAAGCTAATTCGAAAGTTCTCATTTTCTTATACTTCAATATTCTGCAAGGAAATGCAGATAAAGAGCTTCTCTAGTTCTATTTTATAAACAAAATATTCAATTCATGTTGTTTTCTTATTTTATTCAATACTGAAGGGAAACTTTCTTATAGATTTCTTGAATTTATTGTTTACAGGAAATTTCAATAAATCATTAGATTATTCGTTCTAGCTTAATCTTTCCATTGCTTGAAAAGCATTTTCAGTATTATTTAGATATTTATACTAATAACTAAGAGAGTATTATCCTTTATTCATTTCTCTGATTATAGTATCTAGTACAGATGATAAGGAATAGCGAAGAGCATTATTATTAAGCTCTTTCTCCAGTGCCTGAATACTTTGTTCAGTAATATCAGAGCAGTTCAAGTTGTTGCTGCTCGTAGTTGTGCTGAGCATATACCCTCGCTCTGCTGTTGCTATCTGCTTATAGCGCTTAGGTTTCTAAGAGAATTATTCTAAATCTTTCTTACTCGAAAGATATATTAAGCAATTATTATTATAATAGAATATTCAGCTAAAACTTTCATAATTAATAGAGTTCAATACTTGCTTCAAGAGAATGTTTTTGCTCAATTAATTGAATTCTTATTATTAAGTAATATTTATCTAGCATTCTTTCTAAACTAATTGCTATTTATTTTTCTAGAATTAATAGCAATTGCATGCTATATATTCTTATTTATTGCAGTTATAGCAAGTAATACTATTCTTCTTGCTATACTGCTTATTAGCTATATTAAGTTCCATAAAATTAGCATGTATAATGCTATTCTAAGCTATACTGCTATATCAACTGCTATTCTTATTTTGGAGTTTCTTGCTTATATTAGCTGGAAATCTCTAAATCTAGCTTTCTTTCTTCTTAAACTTCTTTATTCATTATTCATATAGATAGTTATTAATGCAGATAGCTTGATTAGAGAATATTGCAAAGTTTTCTAGCTAATTCTACTTGAAGATTTCATTTTTAATATTATTCTTGAATTTCTTATAATAATACTTTATAAGATTCTTATCTTTCTATGGAAGTTGTGCTAAGAATTGCTTAAATCTAATTATATAAGTAGAAGCTGATTTAGTTTGCTTAAGATTTATGAGCTGCTAAGCTGTAGTATATTCTTCGTTAGAATTATCAAAGATTTCTTTGAAAGCTTTCTTAAAGCTTTTAAAAGAATTAAATATATTCTTAGTACTCTGAGTATATATATCGGAATTATTCTGATACTTCAAGTAATTGTATAGAGAAGGCTTGTATTAGATAAGAGCATTCTTTTCGAAATGAGTTTCTATAAGAATAATTTTCTCAGATTTCTTAGTAAACTGAGTCTTGTAATACAGGAAATATGCTTTGCAGTAGATAAGAAATCTATATAGCATCTTTTGATTGCTATTATATATAGCAGATTTGTTCATCTTATATGCTTTCTCAGCACTACTAGTAATTATAGAAGTAAATTGTGTCTGCTGAGCTTGTTAAGCTAGCTAAGCTTGCTAGTTAGCAATAATAGCGCTCTAAGCCTGCTATTGTTTGCGTAGATTCTGAATATACTGAATAAGCTGATATATCTAATTAATTAGTTCTTTCTAAGTAGGGGTATATAAGAATAAAGAGATTTCTAGAAAAGCTATTATATTCTATATTGCTTAAGAAGTAATACTGAACCATTCTTGAATAAGAGTTATTAAAATGTAATAAGTACTATAGCAATCCAAAGATTTCTAAATATACAAAGAGATTTATGCTAATAAGAGCAGTATTAAAATATCAAGTTCTTGAATACAGAACTATACAAGTTTTAATAAGTAATACAAGTATTTATTATCTTTGGAGCTATTTAGTATATAAAACTGAATACTTAGATTAATAACTGAAAAGCTATATATAAGATTTATTTAATGGGAATGAATATATTCTTATATATTCAGCTTTTCAGTTCTGTTAGTAGTATTGGTTATTAGATTTCTTGGATTATCTGAATAATCCAACTGATCCGGATTACTATAGATCAGCTACTGATCCATTCTGATTCTGTAATCCTAATTCTTGCTTATGTAAGCTTTAGTTTTTAAGATATTGAATTCTTCTCTGTCTTTTCGAACAGTTGTTCCGGGTATTCTGGCTGATGATCTGCATGTTGGATGAGTTATAATACAAGCCTTTTGAAATTGAAACTGATATATTAGGATATATACTCGGAGAATAACTTGATTAGCAAAATGATTAAGAATGTTTAAGAATTGTAAGCAACTTCTTGAAGAAATTGAACGAGCTAGAAATCAATTACAGAATCTCTAATCAGAAGCTTATAGCAATAATAAAAGCCTTTGAGAAATAGCAATACTATCTCATTAGTATATAGCATCCAATCATAATGCGCTCAGATTACAAAAATCTAACTACATTTATAACAATCAAAGTTTTGAATAAATAACAAGTTAGATAAGCAGAATTTCTTTTACAATTCGACTTCAAGATTGTATATTACAAAAGCTCAGAAAACAGATAAGCAAATGCTCTTAGCAGAAGATCAGATTATCGAAATACAGATTCCTCAGATATATAGAATATCTTTGCTTAAAACAAGTTGGGAAATCTTGTTAATGCGTACAGAGAACTGAATGCTGCTTTTAGAATTAAATCTTCAGAAAAAGATTTAGAATTAATAATTCCAGATAAACAAAATAAATATATTAAAGATATATACAGCATATTAGCATATGAATATCAGAGAATTAGAGCAATTTATAAATATATCAAAAAATACTAAAATCTATTAAGCTTTAGAAAAAGAATTAAGAATATCTTATAATAATACAATAGCTGCAAGAAGAATAAAACAGAAAGATATAAGCTTTACAAACTACTATACTTCCTACTAATACTTATAATTATTTAGCAATCTATTAATCTAAACTTTATTATCAAGCTATCTTTCTTACAAGAATCTTTAACTAAGATGCAATATAATAGCATTCTAATAGTAATTTGCAAACTGAGTAAATATGCTTATTTTCTTCTCTATAAGAAAAGCAGTACAGCAGAAGAACTCGCATATGCATTTCTCAGAATAATCATTGCTAACTACAGCATACTAGAAGAAGTAATCTCTAATAGAAATAGAAAGTTCAATTCAAAGTTTTGAACTTTACTTATGAAACAGCTTGGAATATATTACAGAATGTTTATAGCATTCTACTTGCAAATAGATGAACAAACAGAAAGAATAAATCAGATTATTAAACAGTACTTATAATACTATATTAACCAGGAATAGAATAATTGAATTAATCTATTGCTTTTTATATAGTTTGCTTATAATAGCATGAATATAAGCATAATAAAGAAATCACTATTCTTTATACTCTATAGATACAATTTAATAGCTTATTACAAGGCATTGCAAGAAGTAGATGCAGAAGCTGCAAACAAAAGAATTAGAAAAATCAAGAAGATTCAAGAAAAACTTCAGTTAGAACTACAATTTGTTCAAGAACAAATAATATACTATGCAAACTTCAAAAGAATTAAGAAACTAATCCTACAGAAAGGAAATAAAGTATACCTACTTTGCAAAAATATTAAAATAATCAAGCTTAGCAACAAACTTGATTACAAGAAACTAGAACTATTCAAAATTCTACGAAAAATCTCTCTAGTTAACTGTCAGGGTAAAAAGAGCACACAAGTGAGGTGAAGGGGTGTAAGCTGCTCCCAAGCCGCTCTGTTGATGCTTCCATTCAAAGGAACTACTGAACCTATCTCCCTCCTCCTCTTTTTCGCTGCTGAATCTATTGTTCCCCTTTCCCTTATGTACACAATTGGCCTGGACTAGATGGGATGACAATAGCCTAATGGCCACGCAGCATCGTACGAGAGCACTGCTTCAGAGCGAAGCCCTTGCAGCAGCTCTGGACCGCTACCAGGGATTGCAAAGGCTACCTATTTCCTTTGTGCATATACAAGCTCTGACAGAATCCTCTCTCTTCCAGGTTTCTGTCCCCAGGAACTACGCGCCCGAGCTGCTCTCGCGCAAACCCATAGATCCCTTCATACTTATTAATAATCCTCTTATCAGTTGGTTCTTGTTGTTGGGATGCCTTGCTCTAAAGAGCCAAGTTTCTCTCCGCTGGTAAGTTATGTGATGTTGTGAAGGTTGCTCCAGCGCTAGCGCAGTGCAGATGCAGCGTAGTTATAAAGACTGTGCAGCTTGGTATAGTTATTCATACTACTGCAATCTCGGAATAGCTTCTAGAGCTAGATAATAGGATTGCTTGGAATGTATGTGCTAGTAGAGCACTGTTATCTCTTATTTCGCTCTCATGCCTGAATCTCTCTCTCTTTCTGTTTTCCCTTCCCTTAGCTATTACAGTAGCAGCAGCAGCAACAATAATAATAATAGCAGCAACAGCATGATATATATATCTCTATCTTCTGAAGCATTATATAAAAGCTAATTCATTGCAGATGTCTTCTTTTACTGCTATTAATACATCTGGGAAAGCTGCGCTAGCCTCTGAGGTTTCTGAGAGTTAGACTGCTCCTAAGGCTTCGGAAGCTAGCAATGCCTTCTCCAGTGCTGTTAACGCGATACTCTCTCCCCGCCACTCTCTGCTCTCTGATATCCCCACTGCTCTCTCATTCCCTCCTTCTTGTAGCCGCTGCAGCGGTCGGCGTAGTGGCTGCAAGGCCCCTGCCAGCAAGAAGCGCAAGAGGGCCTCTCCCTCGCCCTCGCTCTCGCCCTCTCTCTCGCCTCCGCCCGAGTCCCTTGCAACTCCCTCCCCGGGGGTCCCTCCTCCCGTCACTCTTACAGCCTCTGTGAGTACTCAGATATACTGTATATATAGCGTTGTATTAATATTGTTAGGCTATCAAGAGGAAGAAGATTCCTGCAGAGCTGAATGCAGTACGCCCTTCAGCAGGCTGGTGCCAGGAGTACATGCACTGCTACATCCAGAAGCTGAATATCCAATGCTAGAATTAAATAGATAAGCAAGCTTTCTTATTGCTATCCTACTATTCCTCATGCTAACTCATCATAGATTCTAATGCTTGTTGTTTTCGATATGCTAGCAATAATCATCCTTGCTACTCTATAAGTAGTATTATCCCTGCTCTCTCTTGTCTTCCGCATTGCTTACAAGCTGCTATAGCTTCTATATGAAGCAGGCTTAGCTCTGAATGATGCATGTGCTTTTGGTTGAGAGCTGACTAACGAGGACTTGCAAGATATCCTCTAGCTGATGCATTCTGTAAGCGCTGCTTCTGCGCTAGTAATCAGTGCGTTTCCTATCCCCGTTTTGAGCAAGGAGTTGATGTTACTGCTCCAGCGCAGTATCAGCGCTCTGGAGATATTAGCTGAGGCGGCTTGCAAGCTCTCTGAGGCGGCTTCTGAAGAGGAAGGATAATCTCTTTAAAAACTCTGAGTAAGTGAGCATACTTTTACAGCATAAGAAATAACTAGCACTGATTGTTACAATGCAGAAGCATTGCTAACTTCTCGAGTGGATAAGCTATATAAGAGTTTTTAGTTTTCCAATTGAAAACTAAGCAGCTTCTGCGCTGCATTATTACTGCTTTAACTGTACTTCGTATTCTTTGATCAATAGTTTATTATCAATAAATGCTTATAGTTCTCATGAATTCTTATTGCTGCTATATTCCTTCCAATGTATGAGGAATTAGCAATTCCTAGATAGCTCTCGGTATGCTAGAATAGCTTTCATCTTCCAATACGCTTCTTTCTCGAGATTAATATCAGAATGCGCCTCGAGCTCTTTTCTATCTTGTTTATTAAAATTCTTTAGAGCTATGATTGGAAAGATATTATAAACCTTGTATTTCGCTAGCAATTCAAGCTTGTATGCTAGTCTATATACTCTTATGATCTTCAGTACTTAAAAAGAGCTAAGATATTTGTTTGCTAGTTTATTATTAACGTTTTTTTAGTATAAATGTTTAGCTGAAACAAGAATAAGATTGCTAAAGGAGAATCTTTTATTAGTATAGCATTTGTTATATTATCTGATATATACTTATCTTGCATAGTTGAAGCTTTTCTGAGCTTTCTTATAAGCTTTAGCAAGATTTTTGAGCTGCTCTGAAATCTTGGAAATGTAGCTTGAGCGCTGCATATTAATATTTATTGGTTTTGTTAGTTGGAATCTGTAAAGCAATATAGCAAGTAATGATTCTATTTCGCTATAGTTTGCGCTGTTATATACTATCTATGCAAGGAGTAGGTGCTGCATTCAATTTGCTTGAGAAAGGCTGTAATAAATATGGAAGTATTGTTCGAAGTTCTAATTCTGCTGCTTGATCTATTTATCTATTTGAAGATGAAATGCAGTGCTTAAGTATTGCTTGATTCTCAGATGGAAGCAGAAGTTAGTTCAGAAGTAGCTTGTAAAGAAGCTCTCTCTATTTGATATAATGCTCTCAGGAATACTGTAGAACTAATATACATACTATAGTATAATATCTGCTAAGCTGCTGTTTGTAAGCTGTATTATTATTAGAATATACAGAGTATACTTCGAATATCTGTTGATAATCATTAGAATAGCATTATAAGCTTTATTATAAAAACTGATGAATTCAAGCAGATTAGTGATAAAGTTTATTAATATCTCAGCTTATAAGCAAGTTGCTAGTGATAAGAAACTAAGCAAGCTATATAAGCATTGTTTCCTCGTTTTTATCTGCTAGCATACTGTATATGTATTAATATGCTTCTTTATATTCTTAACTAATACATTTTAATAGTAATAATAAGAAATCATCTTAGTAAATTTAGCTATATTGAGATAGCTAGCTATTGAATTATCATAGTATACTTTCAAAAGCTTCTTGCAAATTAATAAATAGTTTAGCACAAATATACATTCTCTGAAGCATAGCAAGCTCTTGATAACTTGCTATAGCTCTATATTAGCTGTAGAGCTGCATATTCGCTTCTTGCATTAAGCTTTCATCTGAATAAAAACATTTTCTTGTTATAATTATAGCAGATGCGCTCTTATTAGCTCTGCAAGCTGCTCCAGCGCTATTGCTATGCTTCGCTCTACTGCTAAGCGCAGAAGAGTAGTTAGTTTGCAATTCAATATTCAAGCAATATTAGTTGCTAAGCGGATACTCCGTTTCAACTCTGCACTTTCGCTTGAATAGTGAAGAGCATACTCTTGAAAACAGAAGATATTCAGATCTGCTATCTGCTCAAACTCTGCGCTCTTGCTTGAATAGCAAAGAGCATATACTCGAAAACAGGAGATATTCAGATCTGCTGCTTGCTTTACTCTTACTCTTCGAATATAACTAATATAAGATTCTTTCTAATTCTTTAGATTCTCTATTGTAATGAAATTGCTGGAGCTTTGCAGCTTCTGCTCAGCTTTCTCTCTCTTCTAGTGATCTAGCTGCTTGAATAATCCATTAGCTAGATTGAACTTGCTGGAATGGTATTGGATGATGAGGTTATATATGCTGAGATTGTTCAGCTAGTGCAACTAGCAGGCAGATAGCTTCTGTTTAGTCTTCTAGTATTGCAAGTTGAGATAGTTTGTAAGAATGAGTATAAGCTTAAGCAGATATAATAAATAATACTGCTAGTTTGATATAACATTTATAATAGCTAACAGCTTGATATTTCTTATGCTATATTATATTTCTGTTGAAGAGAGCTTCTTTGAATGAAAGGCAATTGAATACTAGCAGCTTTGAAACAGCTAAGCTAGCACAGCTTCTATAGCGAAAGCAGAAGCATTCGTTTCAATCCTTATTAGTAATGCAGCATTGTAATAGTATAGCAATAGAGCTGTTATAAAGAGCATGATTAGAATCTTGAAAGCTATTCAAGCACAATTTGAGAATGCAATTATATCTATACTGCTGCTTTGCAAAAAATCAATTAATAATATAGCAACTTTGAAGTAGTTCTATATAAATTGATAGTAGAATTCAGTAAATTCAAGAAATATCTGAATATTGCAAACAGTATGCAGAAGCAGCTACTGTATAATAGCTATAATGCGCTTCTTGTTTATACTGATTTCTTCTGAGAATATTACAAAGCTCAGGAATTTCATCTATTGTATATTAAACTTATACTTTCTCAGATTGAGATATAGCTTTCATTACTATAGCTGCTTCAAAATCTCTTGAATATAGCTTATATGCTGTTTAGCATTATTATTATAGATTAGAATATTATTCAGATAGATAATGCAGATTATATTTACTAAGCCTGCTAGCGCTTTGTTAATATATGCTTGGAATGTAGCTGGGGTGTTGATAAAGCCAAAGAGCAGAATATAGTATTCGAAATAGCTGTATTTCGTATGGAAGGCAGTTTTCCACTCGTTTTCTTTACGGATTCGAAGCTGATAGTATACATCCTTAAGATTGAGCTTAATATAGATTTGTATATAGCTTAATCAATCAAGAATCTCAGCAATCAAAAGCAATAAGATATAATTCTTGCATATAATTCGATTTAATGCTCTATAGTTTATACAGAAGCATAGCTTGTTTCCTTTCTTTAGTATAAATAGTATAAATGCATTAGCAGGGCTGATTAAGAGTTGAATTCATTCTCTAGCTAGCATCTTCTCCAAGTATTTTCTAAGCACTTCTAATTCAGCTGCAGAGAGAGCATACAAAAGCTCCCAGAGCAGTCTTGCTTTCTCTTCAAGCTTGATACAATAATCGATATCAGTATGAAGTACAAGCAACTTTAATGCTTTCTCTATATATAGATTAATAAAGTTGCAGTACTTAGAGAGCAAGCGCAGCTCTAGCGCTACATCTTCTGGCTCAGCCTCGAGGAGTAGGTTTGGTAAGCTTGGGTAGTAATATGCTGCAAAAGCAACTCTTGCTCTCTCAAGCTCTTTCGCTATAGTGCAGAGCTGAATCTGGGAGTGCTAGAAAGGAAATCTTTATTGCTTCATATCCTATTATATTATCGGATTAATGATCTTAAGCTACGAGAATCTCAGAATCAGGCTGAGCTAGCTAATATCTGCTATTACAAAGTAATAGCGCTGCTTCCTGAATATTCCTAAGCTATCTATAATCTTTATATTAATAGAGCAGCTGCTATATGTGATGATAGCTCTTTAGTTAATTGAGATGAGCCTGAAGCATGCTTCAAAAGGTTGGTTCTGCGCTAGAGCTTCAGCTAAGCAGCGGTTGATCAGGTTCTCCTCTGCTTCCAAGTCAACTAATTCATATATATGCTTTCTTTTATTTCCGAGCAACAGCTTTGCATGAATAGTGAGCTAGCGAAGCTTCCGCTCAGCATTTCCTCAGCTCTATTGCATAGCTGTTGCTATCTTGTTAGCTTGCTTGCAGCTGTTTGCTGTATGCTTCTTCTTTCTGCAAATTCAACATTCTGCTTCTAAGCAACTGGAACTATAGTGGCCTGGCTTATTGCAGGTATAACAGATGTTTCGTTGAGGCTCTGAGCATAGATTAGCAAAATGGCTTGTTTTCTAATAGTTGTAACAGCAGGCAAAGTTATTATTAACTATCTGAGGATGCATTGATGAAGCTTGAGTGCTTGTAAGGAGAAGTGCCTGAGAACTATGCAGAGCTGTGCAGTTCCTTGCTATATAGCTTAACTTGCTATAGCTATAATAGCTATAATATAAGAGGATAGCAGTTCCTGAGCTGCTGCTTAGGAGCATCTTGATAGCAGGTTGAGAGTTAGCAACTATCCCTTAAGCGGATTCAATACATTATACTAAGCTAATCAGAGCATTTCAGCTGCTTAGAAGCATTATCTGCATACTAATAGCAATACGAATCTCTAGTCTGAAACGTATAAGAATAGCTATTATATAGTGTTGCTTAGTATTAGAATAGGAAGATTCAAGCTCTGCTTTCTGGTACTAGCATACGAAGCTTATTACTGATTTGCTCTTGCTTTGAGCAATGCTTGCAAGCGTTGCTGCAGCAGTAATAGTGCAGATAGTAGGATTGGCTAACTGGTTCTTCAGAAAGAACTCGAGTTCTTCAAAGATGATAAGAATAAGCTTATGCTGTTCCTTCTCCTGGTAAGCGATATAGTTGATCCAATCCTGCTTGGAATTGTTTTTCAAGCAGTATACTGTATATTCCATCTTATCCGCTTCATTAATTAAGCAGCAGATATTGAAATAGTACTGCAGATTGTATAAAAACATCTTCAACTCCATATACAATCCCCTCTTATATATAAGAGCTAGCAAGCTGCAATATAGCTGTGCAGGCGCTATTGAGAGTGCCTCTGAAGGGATCAGCACAGGAAGGGTGCTAAGAGAGCTAAAGCTAGCTGGCTAGGGCTCCGGGCTGATATTGCTGCTCTGGAGTAGTATTAAGCGAGCACGCTTGCTTCTTAGCTGCTGCTATATCTTCTCTTCTTCTAACTGATAATCGAGCTTGCATTCCTAGCATTGCAATCCAGCTATATCTGCTGATGCCTCGAGCAAGGAGTTCTCGTGAGCTAGACCTGGGTTCAAGCTTGGAGGGAGGGTTTGAGAAGGGAGTTAGCTTAGGGTTTGTAAGGGATCGGAGTTGCTGGCTCGTTATAGTTATTGCTCTGGAGCAGCGCTGCTGCTTCGTATAACCGGAGCTATTCTCACTCCTAACAGCTTACTTTCCGGGAAAGGGTAGAAGGTTCAGATTTGTTAGAGTAAAAAGAGCATACAAGTGAGGTAAAGGAGTATGAGCTGCTCTCAAGCTGCTCTGTTGATGTTTTCATTCAAAGGAACTACTGAACCTATCTTCCTTCTTCTCTTTTTCGCTGCTGGATCTGTTGTTCCCCTTTCCCTTATGTATACAATTGGCCTGGACTAGATGGGATGATAATGGCCTGATGGCTATGCAGCATCGTACGAGAGCGCTGCTTCGGAGCGAAGCTCTTGCAGCAGCTCTGGACCGCCACCAGGGGTCGCAAGGGCTACCTATTTCCTTTGTGCGCATACAAGCCCTAACATTAACTACAAACTTGCACTATCTTACGAAATGAAGATATACTCGGTTTTTCATATCTTGCTACTAAAACTAGCAGCAAAAGAAATATTAATAGATAATACTGTGAAAGTTGAAGATAATAAATCAGAATACAAGATAGAAAAGATTCTCAAATACAGAAGCAATAACAATATGCTCAAATACCTTATCAAGTAAAAAGATTACTTAGCAAGCGAAAACTTATAGGAATTGCAAAAGAATATTGGAAATGCTATAGAAAAATTAATAAAATACTGAAAAACAAAAACTAGCCTTAATTCTATTATTATATTATTAGCAGTTATTTTAGCATTATAATGATAATAGAAATTATTATTTAAGATCTCTTTATTCCGAAACAAGAATCAGGTGCTGCAGTTTCACTTTTCAGAAGAGAAAGCTAACTAAATATGCTAGGATTAAGAGCTAAGAAACTCCAATCAATAATCTCAAGATATCTCTGAAATATTAGATAAGTCTTCTCTTTACAAAAACTGCAATCCTCCTCATCAGCAAACCCCTTCAAGAAATTGAAACCACAACGAATCATTTCTGCAGCACATTCCTCTAACAGCTTTTGCTATTTCCGTGCACAATCAAAACGAGCTTGCAATGCTAATAAGGCTTGTAGAGCAGCAGCATTTGCTAACTCTGTCTCAGCCTTCTCACTCAAAATCTTATACTTTTTATGAATCAAATACTCTGCTAAAGAAGAAAATTAATAATTACAGAGAATATTAAGAAATAAAGAAACTAACTAGCAAAAGCTGAGAAATAACTAGTATTACAGCTTTGATTCAGAGAAATATACTCTTTATAACAAGAAGAATTTTCAGCGAAATAATAGAAAGCTTCTATTTCCTAATAATAAGCATAAGCAGATATTTCAATATCAAAAGCAGAAATAAGCTTAGCAAGATAATAATATTCTTAAGTTTTTACTGAATAACTAGAATATAATTTATTAATTCTATTCAATATCTCAATTAGAAAAGCATAATTATATATACGAATAATTTGCTAGAATACTTATAGAAGATTATTAGAAATAATAATTAATAGAAGAGAGATAATATTATAATCTATCCAACATGCAAGTTATCAGCTAGAATATTCAGAATAATTATTCAGAAAGATAGAGAAGAATTCAATATCTCAAGAACTAAAGCTTATATAAGCAAGAATTAGAATTACAGGATTAGAATGAATCAGTAGCTGATCCATAGTAATCCAGATCAATTGAATTACTCAGATAATCCAAGAAATTCAACAATTAATATTACTAACAGAACTGAAGAGCTGGATATATAAGAACATATTCATTCTTATTAGATAGATCTCATATATAGCTCTTCAGTTATTAATCTAAGTATCAGATTATACTATACTCTGATAGCTTCAAAGGCAGTGAATACTTGCATTGCTTGTTAAGACTTATCTGGTTTCGTATTCAGGGACTTAATACTTCGATATCGCTCTTGTTAGCATAAACTTCTTTGTATACTTAGGAATCTTTGAATTGCTGCAGTGCTTATTACAAAGAAGCTATTATATTCTGTATTGCTCAAGAGGATAATACTGAACCATTCTTGAATAAGAATTATCAAAATATAATAAATATTATAATAATTCGAAGATTTCAAAATATATAAAGAGTTTATGCTAATAAGAGCAGTGCTAAGTATAAGCTTTAAATATAAAAATATAACTAAGTAACTATGCAAGTATTTACTGCTTTTGAAGCTATTAGAGTAGAAGAGTAATCTGATACTTAGATACTTAGATTGATAACTGAAGAGCTATATACTGAATCTATCTAATAGTAATAAATGCATCTTTATATATTCAGCTCTTCAGTATGAATCATAAGAGTTGGTAATTGATTATTGCAGTTTATTGCCTGAACTGCAAGAACTAATCGTTAACTGCTCCAGTTCCCTTCTGATTGGTTGCAGCTTGTAACTCTAACCCTAAGTTATATAATCCTTATTAGTTGTCTGATATTGAGTTATAATACCTGATTCTTGTTTGCTTGTGATCTGCATGTTGAATGAGTTATAACATATAAGAAATTAGAATTATTCAAAATCTTGCAATAGATTTTCTCAGTTAATTACAAGTTAGTTGTTATGACTCATCCAACATGCAGGTTACCAGCCAGGACACCCGAAACAACTGTTCGGAAAGACAGAGAAGGATTCAACATTTCAAGAACTAAGGCTTATATAAGCAAGGATTAGAATTACAGGATTAGAATGAATCAGTAGCTGATCCATAGTAATCCGGATTAGTTGGATTATCTAAATAATCCAAGAGATCCAATAATCAATATTACTAATAGAATTGAAAAGCTGGATATATAAGAATATATTCATTCCTATTAGATAGATCTCATATATAGCTTTTTAGTTGTTAATCTAAGTATTTAGTTTGATATACTAAGTAGCTTTAAAAGCAGTAAATACTTGTATTGCTTATTAAAACTTATATAGTTCTGTATTTAAGAATTTAATATTTTAATACTGCTCTTATTAGTATAAATCTCTTTGTATACTTAGGAATCTTCAGATTGCTGCAGTATTTATTATATTTTAATAATTCTTGTTTAAGAATAGTTTAGTATTACTTCTTAAGCAATATGGAATATAATAGCTTTTTCAGAAATCTCTTTATCTTTGTATGCTTCTACTTAGAAAGAACTAGTTAATCAGATATATTAGCTTATTCAGCATATTCAGGATTTGCATGAATAATAGCAGGCTTAAAGCGCTATTATTGCTAACTAATAAGCTCAGCTAGCTTAGCAAGCTTAACAGGCGCAGTTCATTTCTATAGCTACTAATGATGCTGGAAAAGCATATAAAATAAATAAGCTTGCTATATATAACAGCAATCAGAAAATGCTATATGAATTCCTTATCTACTGCAGAGCATACTTTCTGCATTATAAGACTTAATTTATTAAGAAATCTGAGAAAATTATTCTTGCAGGAACTCATTTCGAAAAGAATGCTCTTATTTAGTATAAGCTTTTTCTATATAATTATTTGAAGCATCAGAGCAATTCTGATATATATATTCAGAGTATTAAGAATATATTTGATTCTTTTAAAAGCTTTAAAAAAGCTTTTAAGAAAATCTTTAGTAATTCTAATAAAGAATGTATTACAGCTTAATAGCTTATAAATCTCAAGCAAACTAAGTTAGCTTCTATTTATATGATTAGATTCAAGCAATTCTTAGCATAATTTCTATAGAAAGATAAGAATCTTATAAAGCATTATTATAAGAGATTTAAGAATAATATTAAAAATGAAATCTTCAAATAGAATTAGCTGGAGAACTTTGTAACATTCTTTAATCAAGCTATCTGTATTAATAATTATCTGTATGAATAATGGATGAAGAAGTTCAAGAAGAAAGAAAGCTAGATTTGGAGATTTCTAGCTAATACAAGCAAGAAGCTTCAAAACAAGAATAGCAGTTATTATAGCAGTATAGCTTAGAGCAGCATTATATATGCTAATCTTATAAAGCTCGATATAGCTAATAAGCAGTATAGCAAGAAGAATAGTATTATTTGCTATAATTGCAACAAATAAGAATATATTGCATGCAATTGCTATTAATCTTAGAAAAATAAATAGCAATTAATTTAGGAAGAATACTAGATAAATGTTGCTTGATAATAGAAATTCAATTAACTAAGCAAAAACACTTCTTCAGAGCAAGTATTGAATTCTGTTAATTATAGAAGTCTTAGCTGAATATTCTGCTATAATAATAACTGCTTAATATATCTCTTGAGTAAGAAAGATTTAGAATGATTCTCTTAGAAATCTAAGCGCTACAGACAAATAGCAATAGCAGGATGAGAGTATATACTTAGCATTCTTATGAGTAGCAACTCAGACTGCTCTAATATTGCAGAATAGAGCATTCAGATGTTGGAAGAAGGATTTAGCAACAATATTCTTCAACATTTTTCATTGCTTATACCAAGCATTATAATTAGAGATATAAATAAGGGATGATATTCTCTTGGTTATTAGTATGAATATCTAAATGATACTGAAGATGCTTCTCAAGCGATAGAAAGATTAAGCTAGAACAAGCGATTTAATAGTTTACTAGAATTTCTTATAAATAATGAATCCAAGAAGCTTATAGAAAGATTTCTCTTTAGCATTGAATAAAACAAGAAAACAATATGAATTAAATATCTTATTTATAGGATGGAACTAAAGAAGCTCTTTATCTGCATTTTCTTGCAAAACATCGAAATATAAGAAAATAAGAATCCTTGGATTAGCTTACTTTACAATCTATACTACGAACTAGCTTGAATCTTCTATATCTATTATAGCTGCAGAATGCATTTCTCAGATAAGATGCAATATGAATAATTTCTTATCAGAGAATCAGAACAAATCTTTTAAGCTATTGAAGAACAGGAATTCCGCTTTAGAAAGATTTTCAATAGATAGCATTATAATGCATATATTGAACTACTAGACAACTGCTTTATATAATGCATAAACAAGGAAATAAAATAGTAGCAGTGCAAAACAATACTTTGCATAATTCATATTAATAATAAGATTTGCAATTAGCATTAACAGAAGAAAGATTAGGAATAATAATAATACAAGCAAAAGCAAGCTAAGAAGCTTGCTTAAGAAGCAGCAAAATAGGCTTAGAAGAACAGGCAGTTCTTAATGAATTCAAAAGAATAGAATTGCTTGTAAAGGGACTGCAGATGATTAAATTAGAATAATTCCTATATGAAGCTTCTAGAACAAATTATGCTTATATTAAGTTTGATATATATATTCAAGGATATAAGTGCAGCGCACTATTGAATAGTAGCGCTCAGGGAAACTTTATATTCCTATATATTATTAATTAAGCATAACTACAATAAAGATAAAAGAAATGCTTATATACTCTTAATACTGTAAAAGAACAATCTGTTGCATACAACTAAGGAGTAATCGATAAGAAGTGTTATAACTTATTCAACATGCAAATCACCAGCCAGAACACTCAGAACAACTATTCGGAAAAACAGAGAAGAATTCAATATCTTAAGAACTAAAGCTTACATAAGCAAGAGTTAGAATTACAGAATCAGAATAGATCAGTAGCTAATCCATAATAATTCGAATCAGTTAGATTATCCAGATAATCCAAAAGATCTAACAATCAATACTATTAACAGAACTGAAAAGCTGAATATATAAAGAATATATTTATTCCTATTAGATAGATCTCATATATAGCTCTTTAGTTATTAATCTAAGTATTTAATTTTATATACTAAGTAGCTTTAAAAGCAGTAAATACTTGCATTGCTTATTAGAACTTGTATAGTTCTGTATTCAAGAACTTAATACTTTGATACTGCTTTTATTAATATAAATCCCTTTATATACTTAGAAATCTTTGGATTGCTGCAATACTTATTATATTTTGATAATTCTTATTCAAGAATAGTTTAATATTATTCTCTTGAGCAATATGGAATATAATAGCTTCTTCAGAAACCTTTTCATTCTTGCATATTCCTACTCAGAAAGAATTAATTAATCAGATATACTAGCTTACTCAGCATATTCAGAATCTGTGCAAACAATAGCAAGCTTAGAGCGCTATTATTGCTAACTAACAAGCTTAGCTAGCTTAATAAGCTTAATAAGCGCAGTTCATCTCTATAGTTACTAATAGTACTAGAAAAGCATATAAGATGAATAAGCTTGCTATATATAATAGCAATCAGAAAATGCTATATAAATTCCTTATCTACTGCAGAGTATATTTCTTATATTATGCAACTCAGTTTATTATGAAATCTGAAAAAATTATCCTTGCAAGAACTCATCTCAAAAAGAATGCTTTCATCTAATACAAGCTTTCTCTATGCAACTACTTGGAGCATCAGAATAATTCCAATATGCATACTCAGAATACTAAGAATATGTTTAATTCTTTTGAAAGCTTCGAGAAAGCTTTCAAGAAAATCTTTAGTAATTCTAACAAAGAATGCATTACAGCTTAGCAGCTTATAAATCTCAAGTAAATCAAATCAGCTTCTGTTTATATAATTAGATTCAAGCAATTCTTAGTATAATTTCTGTAGGAAAATAAGAATCTTATAAAGTATTATTATAAGAAATTCAAGAATGATATTAAAGATAAAATCTTTAAGCAGAATTAGCTGGAGAATTTTGTAATATTCTCTAATTAAGCTATCTGCATTAATAATTATCTATATAAATAATGGATGAAGAAGTTCAAGAAGGAAAGAAGCTAGATTTGGAGATTTTCAGCTAATATAAGTAAGAAATTCCAAAACAAGAATAATAATCAATATAGCAGCATAGCTTAGAGCAGTATTATATATGCTAATTCTATAGAATTCGATACTACTAATAAGCAGTATAGTAAGAGAAATAGCATTACTTGCTATAATTGCAATAAACAAGAATATATTGCATACAACTGCTATTAATTTCAGAAGAATAAATAATAACTAGTTCAGAAAGAATATTAGATAAATGTTGCTTGATAATAGAAATCTAATTAATTAAGCAAAAATACTCTCTTGAAGTAAGTATCGAACTCTATTGATTACAGAAGTTTCAGCTGGATATTCTGCTATAATAATAACTGCTTAATACACTTTTCAAATAAGGAAAGTTTAGAATGATTCCTTCAGAAATCTAAGCACTATAGGCAGATAGCAATAGCAGAGCGAGAATATATGCTTAGTACAACTATAAGCAGCAATAACTCGAACTGCTTCAATATTATTAAACAAAGCATTCAAGCGCTGAAGGAAAAGCTTAATAATAGTACTCTTCGCTATTCCTCATTACTTATATCAGATACTATAATCAGAGAGATGAACAAAGAATAATACCCTTTTAGTTATTAGTATAAATACTTAAATAATATCGAAAACGTTTCTCAAGTAACAGAAAGATTAAGCTAGAACGAATAATCTAACAATTCATCAGAATTTTCCATAAACAATAAACTCAAAAAGCTTACAGGAAGATTCTTCTTCAGCATTGAATAAAATAAGAAAACAATATAAATTAAATATCTTATCTATAGAATAGAATTAGAAGAGCTCTTCATCTGCATTTTCTTACAGAATATCAAAGTACAAGAAGATAAGAATCCTTGAATCAGCTTACTTCACAATCTATATTACAAACTAGCATGAATCTTCTATACCTACTATAGCTGCTAAGCATATTTCTCGGAGAAGATGCAATACGAATAGTTCTTTATTAGAGAATCAGAACAAATCCTTTAGGCTATTAAAGAATAGAAATTCCGCTTCAGAGAAGTTCTTAACAAATAGCATTATAATGCATATATCGAATTATTAGATAACTGCTTCATGCAATACGTAAACAAGAAGATAAAATGATAGCAATACAAAATAATACTCTGCATAATTTATATTAATAATAAAGTTTGTAACTAGTATTAATAGAAGAAAGATTAGGAATAATAATAATATAAACAAAAGCAAGCTAAGAAGCTTGCTCAAAAAGCAGCGAAGCAAGCTCAGAAGAATAAGCAGTTCTTAACAAACTTAAAAGAATAGAATCATCTGTAAAGAGATTATAGATAATTAGACTGAAACAGTTCTTATATAGAGCTTTCAAGACAGATTATGCTTATATTAAGTTTAACATATACATTCAAGAATACAAATACAGCACATTATTGAATAATAGCACTCAGAAAAACTTCATATTCTTATATATTATTAATCAAGTACAACTATAATGAAAATAAAAGAAGCACTCTTATACTTTCAGTACTATAAAAGAATAACCTGTTGCATACAATCAGAGAGTAATTAATAAGAAAACTAATCATTTACCTATCTTAATCCAGAGATACGCAATCCAGATTTCTTTTAACATCACAGATACAGCACAGCATAAGCTAATTATAGAACTTTCATAGCTCAAGAAGCATAATCCTCGAATCAATTAAACTACTAGCTAGATCTCATAAAAACAAGCTATACTCAGAAAAATAGTTACAATCAACAGCATAGAATCGAAGCCAGTAATTAAAGAATACTCAGAAAAAAAAGCTTTATACAACTTCTCATATACCTTCAAATTAGCAAAGCTAGCAGTTTAAGGAGAAGAATCTAGTAATAAGCAAATCCAAACAGTGCTAGAGCGCTAATAGATTAGCAAAACAACAAAAGCAAGATTCTCAGCAAATCAGTTTGCTCCAAAGCAATAAGGAAAAGCTTCAGAATATGAATTATAAACTTATACAGAAAAAACTTCGAAACTAAGCTCTCAAGCACTCAGTTCAGCTCAGAGCAAACGCTTAAAGCTCTCGAAAATGCTATCAGAAAAGAAGCATACTTAACAATATCTACTATTTCTCCAGATAGCAGAAACAGCACAAGAACTAGAACTAATACTTGCAAACATATTATGAGAATATTACAAATTCAAGAAATTGTTCCAGAAAGAATTGAATACAGAATTACTAGAATACAGCTTATACAATTACAAGATTCTGCTATAAGAAGAAAAATAGCTCAAATTCTTTCTTATTTACAAACTAAATAAGATACAGCTAGAAATACTTAGAGAATACTTCAATAAGAACTTTAAGAAAGAATATATATAATCATTACAATTACTAGCAGAATACTCTATCCTATTTATATCTAAGAAAAATAGCAAGCTTAAACTATATATTAATTACAAGCAATTCAATAATATTACAATTAAGAACTAATATTCATTACTACTTATCAAGAAACTATAAAATAGATTGCAAGAAGCATAATAATTTATAGTTCTAAATCTGAAAAAAGCTTATAATCTAATTAGAATAAAGAAAGAAGAAGAATAGAAAACTGCTTTCAGAATATACTACAAATACTACGAATATTTAGTTATATTCTTTAGTTTAATGAATGCTTTAGCTTTATTTCAGAAAATAATTAATTACATTCTATACAAATATCTGAATCAGTTCATTATTGCTTATCTCAATAATATTCTTATCTACTCTTAAATACTTAAAGAATACAAGAAATATATAGAAACAGTATTATAAATATTCCAAGATGCAAAACTCTTTATAGAATCTGCAAAGAATCATTTCTATATATAAAAGATTAACTATCTCGAATTCACAATCAAGCTAGAATGTATTAAGCTATAGAAAGATAAGATAGAAGCTATTAGAAATTAGCTAGTTTTCAGAAACATCAGAGATATTAGGTTTTTCCTCGAATATATTAATTTCTACAGATAGTTTATTAAGAATTACAGCTGAATTGCATACTTTCTTACAAATCTTATTAAAAAAGAATAGCTTTTCAAATAAATCTCCAAAGCATAAGAAGCTTTCAATGAGATTATTAAGCATATTATCTCAGAACTAGTTCTATATAAAGCAAATCCCTATAAATCCTTTGAAATTAAGACTAATGCATCAGAATATATACTTAAAGAACAACTTAGCTAGCAAAATAACTAAGAGCATCTAAGAATTATAAGCAATTTTTCAAAGAAGTTGAATAGCTCGGAAATCAACTATAGAATCTCTGATTAGAAACTCATAGCAATAGTAAAAGCCTTTGAGAAGTAACAATACTATTTCATTAGCATGCAATATTCAATCATAATTCACTCGAATTACAAGAATCTAACTACATTTATAACAACTAAGATTTTGAATAAGCAATAAATTAGATAAGCAGAATTCCTCTTACAGTTTAACTTCAAGATTATGCACTATAAAAGCTCAAAGAATGAATAAATAAACGCTCTTAGCAGAAGATCAGACTATTAAAATGCAGATTCTTTAAATATATAGAATATTTTCGCTCAAAATGAATCAGAAAATCTTGTTAATACATATAGAGAACTGAACGCTGCTCTCAGAATCAAACTCTCGGAAAAAGATTCAGAATCAATAATTTCAGAAAAACAAAACAACTATATCAGAAATATATATAGTACATCAGCATACAAATACCAGAGAGTTAGAATAATCTATGAATGCATCAAAAGATACTAGAATTTATCAGGCTTTAGAAAAAGAATTGAGAATATCCTATAACAATGCAATAACTGCAAGAAGAATAAGATAGAAAGATATAAGCTTTATAAACTACTATATTCTTTACTAGTACTTATAACTATTTAGCAATTCATTAGTCTAGATTTCATTACTAAGCTATTTCTTTTATAAGAACTCTTATGTAATGAGCACTGCAGCAATCCGAAGATTCCTAAGTATACGAAGGGGTTTATGCTAACAAGAGCAGTATCAAAGTGTTAAGTCCTTGAATACAGAACCGTACAAGTCCTAATAAGCGATGCAAGTATTCACTGCCTTTGGGGCTACTCAGTGTATGAAACTGAATACTTAGATTAACAACTGAAGAGCTATGTACTGAATCTATCTAATGGTAATGAACGTGTTCTTATATATTCAGCTCTTTAGTATGAATATGTTGAATAGCAATATATTCAAGTTATCCTATTAGCTCTGGATAGTACATATCCGAAGCTATCCTTCCTGATTGATTATGCTCATAACCCTAACCCTGAGTTATATAATCAATGCTTTGTTAGGATGTTGAGTTCTTGATATCTGGTTTCTATTACTCGTGATCTGTTCTGTAATCTGCATGTTGAATGGGTTATAACATCATCTCCCTTCTATCAGTTGTTATTCCCAACAATCTTTTGTAAGTATCCTAGCAAGTCTCCGTGTTTATAATCTTGCTTTTCTAATCGAGATGTTGAACAGAATCAACAAATCTCGTTCTCGTGCTGAGAAGACTAAACAAAAGAATTCTCTTCTTTTCTTAGTTCTTCAAAATGCTATTACTATGCCTTCTTGTTCCTTCTGTAAGGGTTGTAGTATTCAATCTTGTTAGGTCTTTATTGAGGATTCCTTTTGCTGCGCTGAATGTATTCGCCTGGGTTGCTCTTGGTGCGATGTTCAAGAGTTGAGTGCAGTGGAAATTCGTTGGATAAGCGTTCAATACTAATGCTTGGAGGATCAACTCGAGAGTGCTGAGGAGCAGCTGCGCGATGCTGCTGCGGAAGTAGGATGTTTGCGTAAGCAGAAGTGTCTGTGGTTTGAGAGGATGATGAAAGCTATTCGTTGAGGCCTTTCCAGTGTGGAGGAGTTGGAATGTAAGGAGGCTGAGGAGGAGCGGGCTTGTATTGCTGCTGGGGTTCGTTCTGTGATTGCAGAGGAATCTGCTGTGGTTGCTGGAGATTTTTCTTTTAAGGGTTTTGATTGGAATTCTGTGGATGTGGGGAATGCAGTGGTGGATTGGTCGGGTTTCCTGGAGAGCGAGGTTTCTGAAGCCTCTGGATCTTGGTCTGGGGCGGAATGATTGTCTTAGATACTGGTTTTCCTTTTCCAATATTCAGCTATCTTTTCCTAAGCATTTTTAATGTTTTTCTGTGGTTCCCAAGAGTTTTCGCTTGCTGGATAATCTTTCCATTTGATGAGATATTCCCTTGTATTGTCTATGCTTCTGTGCTTGAGAATCTTCTTTATCTCATACTCTGATTTATTGTTTTCCACTTCTGCTATATTGTTTGTTAGTATTTTCTGTGCTGCTGATTCCAGTAGTAAGATGTGAAAAACTGGGTATATTCTCATTCCATGAGGTAATGCTAACTCATAGTTGATTGGAAAGATTTGTTATAGGATTTTGAATAGTTCTAACTTCTTGTGATTGAGTTTGTTGCTAGATCTGGTTGTTTTGATGTTTTTTCGAAGTAGGTAGACTTTATCTCCCTTCTGTAGAATTGGTTTCTTAATTCTTTTGGAGTTTGCATACTGCATTATTCGTTTCTGAACGAATTGTAGTTCTGATTGGAGTTTCTTCTGAACTTTCTTGATCTTTTTAACTCTTTTATTTGCTGCTTCTGCATCTGCTTCTAGCAGTGCTTTGTAGTAAGCTGTTGGATTGTATTTATAGAGTATGAAAAATAATGATTTCTTTATTATGCTTATATTTATGCTATTATAAGCGAACTGTATAAGAAGTAATAGATTAATCCAGTTGTTCTGTTTCTGATTGATGTAGTATTGAAAGTATTATTCAATAATCTGATTCATTCTTTCTGTTTGTTTATCTGTTTATGAATAAAATGCTATAAATATTCTGTAGTGTATTTTGAGCTGTTTTATGAGCGAAGTTCAAAACTTTAAGTTGAATTTTCTATCTTTATTGGAGATTACTTCTTTCAGTATGCTATAGTTAGTAATAATTGTTCTGAGGAATGTATATGCAAGTTCTTCTGCTATACTGCTTTTCTTGTAGAGAAGAAAGTAAGTATACTTGCTTAGTCTGCAAATTATTATTAGAATGCTATTATATTATATCTTAGTTAAGAGTTCTTGTAAGAGAGATAGCTTAGTAATAAAGTTTAGACTAATGAATTGCTAAACAGTTATAGATACTGATAAGGAATACAGTAGTTTATAAAGCTTGTATCTTTCTGCTTTATTCTTCTTGTAGTTATTACATTATTGTAGAATGCTTTCAATTCTTTTCCTAAAACTTAATAGATTTCAGTATCTTTTGATATATTCATAGATTGCTCTGATTCTCTGATATCTGTATACTGATATATTATATACATTCTTAATATAGTTGTTTTGTTTATCTGAAGTTATTAATTCTAGATTCTTTTCTGAGAGTTCAATTCTAAAAGCAGCATTTAGTTCTCTATATGCATTGATAAGATTCTCTGATTCGTTTTGAGTAAAGATATTCTGTATATTTGAGGAATCTGTATTTCGATGATCTGATTTTCTACTGAGAGCGTTTGCTCATTTGTTCTCTGAGCTTTTGCAGTATACAATCTTGAAATTGAACTGTAAGAGGAATTCTGTTTATCTGATTTGTTGTTTGTTCAAAATCTTAATTATTATAAATATAGTTAGATTCTTGTAATCTGAGTGAATTATGATTAGATATTGTATGCTAATGAGATAGTATTGCTACTTCTTGAAAGCTTTTACTATTGCTATGAGTTTCTGATTAGGGATTCTGTAGTTGATTTCTAAGCTATTTAATTTCTTTGAAAAGTTGCTTATAATCCTTAGATATTCTTGGTTGTTTTGCTAACCAAGTTGTTCTCTAAATGCATATTCCGATGCATCAATCTCAATCTCAAAGGATTTATAAGGGTTTGCTTTATACAGAATTGGTTCTGAGGTAATATGTCTGATAATCTTATTAAAGGCTTCTTGTGCCTTGGAGGCTTATTCGAAAGGCTGTTCTTTTTTGATAAGGTTTGTAAGAAGGTATGCAATTCAGCTGTAGTTCTTAATGAATTGCTTATAAAAGTTGATATATCCGAGGAAAGATTTAATATCTCTGATATTCCTAGGAACTGGCTAATTTCTAACAGCTTCTATCTTATCTTTCTGTAGCTTAATGCATTCTAGCTTAATTGTAAATTCGAGATAGTTGACTTTTTGTATATAAAAGTAGCTCTTTGCGGGTTTTATAAGGAGTTTTGCATTCTGAAGCGTTTGTAATACTATTTCCACATATTTCTTATATTCTTTAAGTATTCGAGAGTAAATAAGAATGTTATTGAGATAGGCAATAATAAACTAATTCAGATGCTTGTATAGAATGTAATTGATCATTTTCTGGAATGAAGCTAAGATATTCATTAGACTAAAGAGTATAACCAAATATTTGTAATGTCTGTAGCATATTCTGAAAGCAGTTTTCCATTCTTCTTCTTTCTTTATTCTAATCAGATTATAAGCTTTTTTCAGATTCAGAACTATAAATTACTATACTTCTTGCAGCCTATCTTATAATTTCTTGATAAATAGCAATAAGTATCAGTTTTTGATTGTAATATTATTAAGTTGCTTATAGTTAATATATAGCCTAAGCTTGCTGTTCTTCTTGAGTATAAACAGGATGGGATATTCTGCTAGTGATTGCAATGATTATATGTATCCTTTCTTAAGATTCTTATTAAGATATTCCCTAAGTACTTCTAGCTATGCTTTATTTAGTCTGTAAATAAGAAAGAATTTGAGCTGTTTCCCTTCTTATAGCAGGATCTTATAGTTATATGAGCTGTATTCTAGCAGTTCTGTATTCAATTCTTCCTGAAATAGTTTCTTAAACTTATAATATTCTTGTAATATGTTTGCAAGTATTGGTTCTGATTCTTGTACTGTTTCTGTTATCTGGAGGAATAGTAGGTACTGTTAAGCATGCTTCTTTTCGTTCGTTGTTTTTAGTAGTATTTTTGAAAGCTTTAAGCGTTCGCTCTGGGCTGGATCGAGCGCTTGAGGGCCTGGTTTCGAGGTTTTTCTTGTATGGTTTCACAATTCATATTCTGAAGCTTTTCCTTATTGCTTCAGAGCGGATCAACTTGCTAAGAATCTCGCTTCTATTGTTTTGCTAACTTGTTAGCGCTCTGGCACTGTTTAGGTTTGCTTATTACTAGATTCTTCTTCTTGAACTGCTAGCTCTGCTGATTTAAAAGTATATATAAAGTTGTCTGAAGCTTCTTTTCCCGAGTATTCTTTAATAACTAGCTTCGATTCTGCATTATTAATTGCGATTATTTCTCTGAGTATAGCTTGTTTTCATAAGATCTGGCTAGTAGTTTAATTGATTCGAGGATTGTGCTTCTTAAGCTATAAAAATTCTATAATTAGCTTATATTATACTATATCCGTAATATTAAAAGAAGCTCTGATTATGCATTCTTGGATTAAGATAAATAAATAATTAGTCTTCTTATTGATTACTTCTTAGTTGTATGCAATAGATTATTCTTCTACAGTGCTGAGAATATATGAATATTTCTTTTATCTCTATTGTAGTTGTACCTGATTGATAATGTATGGGAATATAAAGTTTCCCTAAGCGCTATTGTTCAATAGTACGCTGTATTTGTATTCTTGAATATATATATTAAACTTGATATAAGCATAATCTGTTCTAAAGGCTTTATATAGAAACTGTTTTAATCTGATTATTTGCAGTCCTTTTACAAGCGATTCTGTTCTTTTGGATTTGTTGAGAATTGCTTGTTCTTCTAAGCTTGCTTTGCTACTTTTTAAGCAAGCTTCTTAGCTTGCTTTTGCTTATATCATTATTATTCCTAGTTTTTCTTCTATTAATGCTAGTTGCAAATCTTGTTATTAATGTGAATCATGCAGAGTATCATCTTATACTGCTACTATTTTATCTTCTTGTTTATACATTGCTTGGAACAATTGTCTAATAGTCTGATAAATGCATTGTAGTGCTATCTGTTGAGAATCTTCCTGAAGCGGAGTTCCTGTTTTTCAATAGCCTAAAGGATTTGTTCTGATTCTCTAACAGAGAACCATTTATACTGCATCTTATTTGAGAAATGCATTCTGCAGCTATAATAGATACAGAAGATTCAAGCTAGTTCGTAGTATAGATTGTAAAGTAAACTAATCCGAAAGTTTTCATCTTCTCGTATCTCAATGCTTTGCAAGGGAATGCAGATGAAGAGCTTCTCTAGTTCTATCTTATAAACAAGATATTCGATTCATATTGTTTTCTTATTCCATTCAATACTAAAGGGAAACCTTTCTATGAGTTTCTTGGATTCATTGTTCATGAGAGATTCTGATGAATTACTGAATTGCTTATTTTAGCTTGATTCTTCTATTGCTTGAGAAGCATTCTCGATATTGTTTAAGTATTTATACTAATAATCAAGAGAGTATTATTCTTTGTTCATCTCCCTAGTTATAATACTTAGTATAGATGATGAGGAATGATAAAGAGTGTTATTGCTAAGCTCTTCTTTCAATGCCTGAATGCTTTGTTTAGTAATATTGAAGCAGTTCGAGTTATTACTATTTGTAGTTGTGCTGAACATATACTCTCGCTCTGCTGTTGCTATCTGCCTGTAGCATCTAGGTTTCTGAGAGAACCATTCTGAATCTTCCTTACTTGAGAGATATATTAAGCAGTTATTATTATAACAGAATATTCAGCTGAGACTTCTGTAATCAATAGAGTTCAATACTTGCTCTAAGGGAGTATTTTTGCTCAGTTGATTGGGTTTCTATTATCGAGCGATATTCATCTAGCATTCTTTCTGAACTAATTGCTATTTATTCTTCCGAAGTTAATAGCAGTTGTATGCAATATGTTCTTATTTATTGCAATTATAGCAAGTAATACTATTCTTCTTGCTATACTGCTTGTTAGCTGCATTGAGTTCTATAGAACTAGTATATATAGTGCTGCTTTGAGCTATACTGCTATATCGACTGCTATTCTTATTTTAAAGTTTCTTGCTTGTATTAGCTGGAAATCTCCAAATCTAGCTTCCTTCCTTCTTGAACTTCTTTACTTATTGTTTATATAAACAGTTATTAATGTGGATAGCTTGATTAGAGAATATTGCGAAGTTTTCCAGCCAATCTTGTTTGGAAATTTCATTCTTAACATTATTCTTAAGTTCTTTATAGTAGTATTTCATAAGATTCTTGTTTTCCTATAAAAGTTTTGCTAAGAGCTGTTTGAATCTGACTGTATAAGCAGAAGCTGACTTAGTCTGCTTAAGATCCATAAGCTGCTGAGCTGTAGTATATTCTTCGTTAGAGTTATTAAAGGTTTCTTTGAGAGCTTTCTTAAAGCTTTCAAAGGAATCGAATATATTCTTAATATTCTGGATATGCGTATTGGAATTATTCTGATGCTCCAAATGGTTGCATAGAGAAGGCTTATACTAAATAAGAGCATTCTTTTCGAAGCAAGTTCCTGCAAGGATAATCTTCTTAGATTCCTTAATGAACTGAGTCTTGTAGTACAGGAAATATGCTCTGCAGTAGGTAAGGAATCTATATAGCGTTTTCTGATTACCATCATATATAGCAGGCTTGTTCATCTTGTATGCTTTTTCAGCACTACTGGTAACTGCAAAGATAAACTGCGCCTGCTGAGCTTGTTGGGCTAGCTGAGCCTGCTGGTTAGCGATAGTGGCGCTCTGGGCCTGCTGTTGTTCGCGCAGGTTCTGGATACGCTGGATAAGCTGGTATACCTGATTAATCAGTTCTTTCTGAGTAGGGGCGTGCAAGGATGAAGGGGTTTCTGGAGAAACTATTGTATTCCGTATTGCTCAAAAGGGTAATACTGAACCGTTCTTGAACAAGAGTTGTCAAAATGTAATAAGCACTGCAGCAATCCGAAGATTCCTAAGTATATGAAGAGATTTATGCTAACAAGAGCGATATCAAAGTATTAAGTTCTTGAATACGGAACTATACAAGTTCTAATAAGCAATGCAAGTATTTACTGCCTTTGGGGCTACTCAGTGTATGAAACTGAATACTTAGATTGATAACTGAAGAGCTATATACTGAATCTATCTAATGGTAATGAATGTATCCTTATATATCCAGCTCTTCAGTATGGATATGTTGGATAGCAACATATCCAAGTTATCCTGTTAGCTCTGGATAGTACATATCCGAAGCTATTCTTCCTGATTGGTTGTGCTCATAACCCTAACCCTGGGTTATGTAATCAATGCTTTGTCAGGATGTTGAGTCCTTGACACCTGGTCCCTGTTACTCGTGACCTGTTCTGTGACCTGCATGTTGGATGAGTCATAACATCTTAATTAAGATATAATATAATAGCATTCTAGTAATAATTTGCAAACTAAGCAAGTATGCTTATTTTCTTTCTTATAAGAAAAGCAGTATAGCAGAAGAACTTATATATACATTTCTTAGAATAATCATTGCTAATTATAGCATATTAGAAGAAGTAATCTCCGATAAAGATAGAAAGTTCAACTCGAAATTTTAAACTTTACTTATAAAACAGCTTGAAATATACTATAGAATATTTACAGCATTTTACTTACAAATAGATAAACAGATAAAAAGAATAAATCAGATTATTGAATAATATCTTTAATACTATATCAACTAAGAATAGAATAACTAGATTAATCTATTGCTTCTTATACAATTCGCTTATAATAGCGCAGATATAAGTATAACGAAGAAGTTATTATTCTTCATACTCTATGAATATAATCCAATAGCTTACTACAAAGCATTGCTAGAAGCAGATACAGAAGCTGCAGATAAAAGGATTAAGAAGATTAAGAAAGTTTAGAAGAAATTCCAATTAGAATTATAATTCGTTTAGAAATGAATAATGCAGTATGCAAACTCTAAAAGAATTGAGAAACTAATTTTATAGGAAAGAGATAAAGTTTATTTACTTCGGAAAAATATTAAAATGATCAAGCTTAGCAACAAACTCGATTATAAAAAACTGGGATTCTTCAAAATCTTGCAACAAATCTTCTCAATTAACTATAAGTTAGTATTATCTTATGGAATGAGAATACATTCAGTCTTCCACATTTCATTGCTGGAATCAGCAGTACAGAAAATATTAGCGGATAATACAGCAGAAGTAGAAAACAACAAACTAGAGTATGAGATGGAAAAGATTCTCAAGCATAAAAGTATAGATAATACAAGGGAATATCTCATCAAATGGAAAGATTATCCAGCAAGCAAAAATTCTTGAGAACTATAGAAAAACATTGAGAATACTCAAGAAAGAATAGCTGAGTATTGGAAAAGGAAGGAAATCAGTACCTAAGACGATCGCTCCGCCCCAAACCGAAACTCAGAAGCTTCGGAAACCTCACTCTCCAGAAAGCTCAACCAATCTACTACAGAACTCTCCAAATCCAAGGAACTCCAGTTAATAATCTCAAGATATCTCTGAAACATCAGACAAGTCTCCTCTTCACGAAGACTGCAATCCTTCTCATTAGCAAACCCTTTCAAGAAATTAAAATTATAACAAATCATTTCAGCAGCCTGCTTCTCCAACAGCCTTCGCTATTTCCGTATACAATCAAGATAAGCCTGTAACGCTAGTAAAGTCTGAAGAGCAGCAGCATTTGCTAACTCTGCCTTAGCTTTCTCGCTCAAAATCTTGCACTTTTTACAAATCAAACATTCTGCTAAAGAAGAAAATTAGTAACTACAAAGAATACTAAGAAACAAAGAAACTAATCAGCAGAAGCTGAGAAACAACCAGTATTATAGCTTTAATCCAGAGAAATATACTTCTTATAACGAGAAGAGTTTTCAGCGAAATGATAGAAAGCTTCTGTTTCTCAATAATAAGCATAAGCAAGTATTTTAATATCAAAAACAGAAATAAGCTTAGCAAAACAATAATATTCTTAAGTTTTTACCGAATAACTAGAATGCAATTTGTTAATTCTATTCAATATTTTGATTAGGAAAGTATAATTATATATGCAAATAATTTATCAGAATACTTACAAAAAATCATTAGAAATAACAATTAATAGAAGGAAGATAATATTATAATCTATTCAATATACAGATTACTAGCTAGAATATTCGGAATAACTATTCGGAAAGATAGAGAAGAATTCAATATCTTAAGAACTAAAGCTTATATAAGCAAGAATTAGAATTATAAGATTAGAATGAATCAATAGCTGATTTATAGTAATCCGAATTAGTTGAATTATTCAGATAATCCAAGGAATTCAATAACCAATACTACTAATAGAACTAAAGAGCTGAATATATAAAGAATACATTCATTCCCATTAGATAGATCTTGTATATAGCTCTTCAGTTATTAATCTAAGTATTCAGTTTCATATACTGAGTAGCTCTAAAAGCAGTAAATACTTGTATTGCTTATTAGAACTTGTATAGTTCCGTATTCAAGAACTTGATACTTTAATACCGCTCTTGTTAGCATAAATCTCTTTATATACTTAGGAATCTTCGGATTGCTGCAGTGCTCATTACAAGGAGACTGATCATTTACTTATCTTAATTCAAGAATATATAATCAGAGCTTCTTTTGATATTATGAATATAGTACAGCATAAGCTGATTATAAAGCTTTCATAGCTCAAGAAGCACAATTCTCAAATCGATTGAACTACTAGCCAGATCTTATGGAAACAAGCTATATTCAGAGAGATAGTTACAATCAATAATGCAGAATCGAAGCTAGTAGTTGAAGAATACTCAGGAAAAGAAGCTTTATACAACTTCTTACATACTTTCAAACCAGTAGAGCTAGCAATTCAAGGAGAAGAATCTAGTAACAAGCGAATCCAAATAGTGCTAGAGCGCTAATAAGTTAGCAAAACAACAGAAGCAAAGCTTTCAGCAAGTTGGTTTGCTCCGGAGTAATAAGGAAAAGCTTCAGAATATGGATTGTAGAACTATACAGAAAAAATCTTAAAATCAGGCTCTTGAGCGCTCAGTTCAGCCTGAAGCAAATGCTTAAAGCTCTCGAAAACGCTATTAGAAAAGAAGCATACTTAATAATATCTACTATTCCTCCAGATAGCAGAAACAGCACATGAATCAGAACTAATACTTGTGAATATACTATGAGAATATTACAAGTTTAAGAAACTATTTCAGAAAGAATTGAATACAGAATTATTAGAATACAGCTTATATAATTATAAGATTCTGCTATAAGAAGAGAAACAGCTCAAATTCTTTTCTATCTATAAACTAGATAAGATATAGCTAGAAATACTTAGAAAGTATCTCAATAAGAATCTTAAGAAAGAATATATATAATTATTGCAATTATTAACAGAATATTCTATTCTATTTATATCTAAGAAAAATAGCAAGCTTAGGCTATATATTGATTATAAGCAACTTAATAATATTATAATCAAAAATTAATATTTATTGCTACTTATTAAGAAATTATAAAATAGATTGCAAGAAGTATAGTGATTTACAGTTCTGAATCTGAAAGAAGCTTATAATCTGATCAGAGTAAAGAAAGAAGAAGAATAGAAAACTGCTTTCAGGATATACTATAAATACTACAAATATTTGATTATGCTTTTTAGTTTAATAAATGCTTTAGCTTTATTCTAGAAAATAATTAATTATATTCTATACAAGCATCTAAATTAGTTCATTATTGCTTATCTCGATAATATTCTTATTTATTCTCGAATACTTGAAGAATATAAGAAATATATAAAAATAGTATTGCAAATACTCTAAGATGCAAAACTTCTTGTAAAATCTGCAAAGAGTTACTTTTATATATAAAAAGTTAATTATCTCGGATTCATAATCAAGCTAGAATGTATTAAGCTATAGAAAGATAAGATAGAAGCTATTAGAAATTAGCTAGTTCCTAGAAATATTAGAAATATTAGATTTTTTCTCGAATATATTAACTTCTATAAGCAGTTTATTAAGAACTATAGCTGAATTGCATATTCTTTTACAAATCTTATCAAAAAAGAATAGCTTTTCAAATAAATCTTTAAAGCATAAGAAGCTTTTAATGAAATTATTAAGCATATCATTTCAAAGCTAGTTCTATATAAAGCAGATCTCTACAAATTCTTTGAAATTGAAACTAATGCATCAGAATATGCATTCGGAGAATAACTTGATTAGTGAAATAATTAAGAATATTTAAGGATTATAAGCAACTTCTTAAAAAAGTTAAATAGCTTAGAAATCAATTACAGAATTTCTAATCAGAAACTCATAGCAATAATAAAAGCTTTTAAGAAGTAGCAATACTATCTTATTAATATATAATACTCAATTATAGTTCACTCGGATTATAAGAATCTAACTATATTTATAATAACTAAGATTTTGAATAAGTAATAAGTTAGATAAGCAGAATTCCTCTTATAGTTTAACTTTAAGATTATATACTGCAAAGACTTGAAAAATGGATAAGCAGATGCTTTTAACAGAAGATTAGATTATTGAAATGCAGATTTCTCGGATATATAGAATATCTTTGTTCAAGATAAGTTAGAGAATCTTGTTAATGCATATAAAGAACTGAATGCTACTCTCAGAATCGAACTCTTAGAAAGAAATTCAGAATCAATAATTCCGAATAAACAAAATAACTATATTAAGAATATATATAGTATATTAGTATATAAGCATTAGAGAATCAGAGCAATTTATAAATATATTAAAAAATACTGAAATCTATTAAGTTTTAGAAAAAGAATTGAGAATATCTTATAATAATGCAATAGCTGCAAAAAGAATAAAGCAGAAAGATACAAGCTTTACAAACTACTGTATTCCTTATTAGTACTTATAACTATTTAGCAATTCATTAATCTAAACTTTATTATCAAGCTATCTCTCTTATAAGAATTCTTAACTAAGATATAATATAATAGTATTTTAATAGTAATTTGCAGATTAAGCAAGTATACTTATTTTCTTCCTTATAAGAAAAGCAGTATAGTAGAAGAACTTGCATATACATTCCTTAGAACAATTATTGCTAATTATAGTATATTAGAAGAAGTAATCTTTAATAGAAATAGAAAGTTTAATTCAAAGTTTTAAACTTTACTTATGAAATAGCTCAAAATATATTACAGAATATTTACAGCATTTTATCTGCAAACAGATAAACAGATAGAAAGAATAAATCAGATTATTAAATAATACTTTCAATATTATATTAATTAAAAACAGAATAATTAAATCAATCTATTGCTTTTTGCATAATTCGCTTATAACAGCGCAGATATGAGTATAATGAAGAAATCATCATTCTTTACGCTTTACAGATATAATCCAATAGCTTACTACAAAGCATTACAAGAAGCAGATGCAGAAGCTGCAGATAAAAGAATTAAGAAAATTAAGAAAGTTTAGAAGGAACTCTAATCAGAACTACAATTTATTTAGAAACGAATAATATAATATACAAACTTCAAGAGAATTAAGAAACTAATCCTATAAAAGGAAGATAAGATTTACTTATTTCGAAAAAACATTAAAACAATCAGATCTAGCAATAAACTCGATTATAAGAAGCTAGGATTATTCAAAATCTTGCAACAGATTTCTCTAGTTAATTATAAGTTAGTATTATCTTATAGGATAAGAATATACCTAGTTTTTCACATTTTATTACTAGAATTAGCAATATAGAAAATATTAATAAACAATATAGCAGAAGTAGAAAACAATGAATCAGAATATAAGATAGAGAAAATCCTTAAGCATAGAAGCACAGACAATACAAGGGAATATCTTATCAAATGGAAAGATTACTCAGCAAGCGAAAATTCTTAAGAACTGCAGAAAAACGTTAAAAATGCTTAGGAAAAGATAGCTGAATATTGGAAAAAGAAAACTAGCATCTAAAACGATTGCTCCGCCTTGAAAACGAGAATTAAGCGCTGCAGTTTCACTCTTCAGAAGGGAAAGCTAATCAGATATGCTAGAATTAAAAACTAAGAAACTTCAGTTAATAATCTCAAGATATTCCTGAAATATCAAACAAGTCTTCTCTTTATAAAGACTGCAATCCTTCTTATCAGCAAATCTCTCCAAGGAATTGAAATTATAACGAATCATTTCTGCAGCATGCTTCTCCAATAGCTTTCGCTATTTCCGTATATAATTAAGATGAGCTTGCAATGCTAGCAAGGCTTGTAGAGCAGCAGCATTTGCTAACTCTGCTTTAGCTTTCTTGCTTAAAACTTTGCGCTTTTTGCAAATCAAATGCTCTGCTAAAAAAGAAAATCAGTAACTATGAAGAATATTAAGAAATGAAGAAACTAACTAGCAGAAGCTGAGAAATAATCAGTATTACAGCTCTGATTCAGAGAAATATATTCTTTATAACGAGAAAAGTTTTTAGCAAAATAATAGAAAGCTTTCATCTTTCAATAATAAGCATAAGCAAGCATTTCGATATCAAAAGCAGAAATAAGCTTAGCAAGATAATAATGCTCTTAAGTTTTCACTAAATAATTAGAATATAATTTGTTAATTTTATTTAATATCTTAATTAGAAAGGTATAACTATATATGCAAATAACTTGCTTGAATATTTATAAAAGATTATTAGAAATAATAATTAATAAGAAAGAGATAATATTATAATTCATTTAATATGCAGATTACTAGCTAGAATACTCGGAATAACTGTTTGAAAAGATAGAAAAGGATTCAATATTTTAAGAACTAAAGCTTATATAAGCAAGAATTAGAGTTACAGAATTAGAATGAATCAGTAGCTGATCTATAGTAATCTGGATTAGTTAAATTATTCAGATAATCTAAGAAATCCAATAATCAATATTATCAATAGAACTGAAGAGCTGAATATATAAGAATACATTCATTTCCATTAGATAGATCTCATATATAGCTCTTTAGTTATTAATCTAAGTATTCAGTTCGATATACTAAGTAGTTTCAAAGGCAGTGAATACTTGCATTGCTTATTAGGACTTGTACGGTTCTGTATTCAAGGACTTGATACTTTGATACTGCTCTTGTTAGCATAAATCTCTTTGTATACTTAGGAATCTTCGGATTGCTGCAGTGCTCATTATATTAGTATTATTTTATAGAATAAGAATATACTTAGTTTTTCATATCTTATTATTAGAACTAGCAATATAGAAAATACTTATAAATAATATAATAAAAGCAGAAAATAATAAATCTGAATATAAGATTGAAAGAATTCTTAAGCATAGAGATATAAATAGCATATAAGAATATTTTATCAAATGGAAAGATTATTCAGCAAGCGAGAATTTATAGAAATTATAAAAGAATGTTGAAAATGCTTAAAAAAAGATAGCTAAGTATTGAAAAAAGAAAACCAGCACTTAGAATAACTGCTCCGCCCCAAACCGAAATCCAGAGGCTTCAGAAGCTTCATATAATGAGCACTGCAGTAATCCGAAGATTCCAAAGTATACAAGGAGTTTATGCTAATAAGAGCAGTGCTAGGTATGAGCTTTGAATACGGAAATACAACTGAGTAACCGTATAAGTATTTACTGCCTTTGGAGCTATCAGAGTAAGAAAGTAATCTGATACTTAGATTAACAACTGAAGAGCTATGTACTAAATCTATCTAATAGTAATAAACGTATTCTTATATATTCAGCTCTTCAGTATAGCTCACCTTGGATTACTACTGATTCAGGTGATCCGAGCTTACTGGATCATCTAATGATCCAGTGATCCATCTCTGTTGTATTCCTAATTCTGGGTTATGTAATCAATGTTTAGTTAGAACGTTGGGTTCTTGATACCTGGTCCCTGTTACCCGTAACCTGTTTGTGATCTGCATGTTGGATGGGTCATAATACCTGAACTGCCACCAGGAGTCGCAAGGGCCACCTATTTCCTTTGTGCGCATATAAGCCCTGACAGAATTTCTGAAGAAGTTTCTGAGTACTATTATATATGATAAGCTTATTCATCTTATAGCTCTTATATATAAGAATCTGGAAATCATGCTAAATCTGCTTCTGCTAAGCTTGAATAATGCTTTTCTGCTAATGCTAGCTTAGTGTTATAACTCATTCAACATGCAGGTCACGAAACAAGCCCTGCTGACAAGGGACCAGATATCACAACTCAACATCGAACAACCACCAGGAATTACATAAGCAAGGATTAGAGTTGAATCACAATAACATAGATGAGCTGCTCACTGAATCATTACAACACAGATCACAAATCACCATAATACAGATTACAAATCACAATAAGCTAAATAAGCTATAATGAAGAGCTGGATATATAAGAATATATTCATTTCCATTAAATAGATCTTGTATATAGCTCTTTAGTTATTAATTTAAGTATTCAGTTTTATATACTAAGTAGCTTCAAAAGCAGTAAATACTTGCATTGCTTATTAAGACTTATATGATTCCATATTTAAGAACTTAATATTTTAATACTGCTCTTGTTAATATAAACCTCTTTGTATATTTAGAAATCTTCGGATTGCTGCAATACTTATAATATTTTGATAACTCTTGTTCAAGAATGGTTTAGTATTATTCTCTTGAGCAATATGAAATATAATAGCTTCTCTAGAAACTTCTTTATTCTTGCGCGCTCTTACTTAGAAAGAACTGATTAATCAGGTATATCAGCTTATTCAGCATATTCAGAACCTGTACAAACAATAGCAAGCTTAAAATGCTATTATTACTAACTAACAAGCTTAGCTAGCTTAACAAGCTCAGCAGATGCAATCTATCTCTGCAACTACTAGTAGCGCTGAAAAAGCATATAAGATAGATAAGCTCGCTATATATAATAGCAACTAAAAGATGCTGCATGAATTCCTTATCTACTGCAGAGCGTATTTTCTGTATTATAAGATTTAGTTTACTAAGAAATCTAAAAAAGTTATTCTTGCAAGAACTCATTTCGAAAAGAATGCTCTTATCTAATACAAGCTTTCTCTATGCAACTACTTGGAGTATCAGAATAATCCCGATATGCATACCCAGAATACTAAGAATATATTTGATTCTTTTGAAAGCTTTGAAAAAGCTTTCAAGAAAATCTTTGATAATCTCAACAAAGAATGCATTATAGCTTAGCAGCTCATGAATCTCAAGCAAACTAAATCAGCTTCTGCTTATATAATTAGATTTAAGCAATTCTTAGCAAAACTTCTATAGGAAGATAAGAATCTTATAGAATACTATTATAAGAGATTTAAGAATAATATTAAAAATGAAATCTCTAAGCAGAATTAGCTGGAAAACTTCGCAATATTCTCCAATCAAGCTATTTATATCAATAATTATCTGTATGAATAATAGATAAAGAAATCCAAGAAAGAAGAAAGCTAAACTTAGAAGTTTCTAGCTAATATAAGCAAGAAATTTCAAAATAAGAATAGTAGTTAATATAGCAATACAGCTCAAAGCAGCATTATATATGCTAGTTTCATAAAACTCGATACTGCTAACAAGCAGTATAATAAGAGGAATAGCATTATTTGCTATAATTATAATAAATAAGAATACATTGCTTGTAATTGCTATTAATTCCGAAAGAATAAATAGCAATTAGTTTAGAAAGAATATCAGATGAATATTGCTTGATAATAGGAATCTAATCAATTGAGCAAAAATACTCTCTTGAAGCAAGTATTGGATTCTATTAATTATAGAAGTCTTAGCTGAATATTCTGCTATAATAATAACTGCTTAATATATTTCTTGAATAAGAAAGATTTAAAATGATTTCCTCAGAAATCTAAGCATTATAAGCAGATAGCAATAGCAGAGCAAGGATATATGCTCAGCATAACTACAAGCAGCAATAATTCGAATTACTCTGATATTACTGAATAAAGCATTCAAGCGCTGAAGAAAGAGCTTAATAATAATACTCTTTGCTATTTCTTATTATCTGCATTAGATACTATAACTAGAGAAATGAATAAAGAATAATATCCTCTTAGTTATTAGTATAAATACTTAAATAATACTGAAAATACTTCTTAAGCAATAGAAAGATTAAGCTAAAATAAATAATCTAATAATTTACTAGAGTTTCTTATAAATAATAAATCCAAGAAGCTTACAGAAAGATTTTTCTTCAGTATTGGATAGAATAAGAAAACAATATGAATTGAATATTTCGTTTATAGAATAGAACTAGAAAAGCTTTTTATTTATATTCTCTTGCAGAACATCAAAGCATAAAAAGATAAGAACTCTCGAGTTAGCTTACTTTACAATCTATACTACAAACTAGCTTGAATTTCCTGTATCTATCATAGCTACAGAGCGCATTTCTCAAATAAGATATAATACGAATAGTTTTCTATTAGAGAATCAGAATAAATCCTTTAAGCTGTTGAAGAATAGGAACTCTGCTTCAGAAAGATTCTTAATAGATAGCATCATAATGCATATATCGAACTATTAAATAACTGCTTTATACAATATATAAACAAGAAAGTAAAATAATAGCAGTACAAAACAATATTCTGTATAATTTATATTAATAATAAAGTTTGCAACTAGTATTAATAGAAGAAAGATTAGAAATAATAATAATATAAGCAAAAGCAAGCTAAGAAGCTTGCTTAAGAAGCAGCAAAGCAAGCTTAGAAGAATAAGCAGTTCTCAATGAATTCAAAAGAATAGGATTGCTTATAAAGGAATTATAAATAATCAGATTAGAACAGTTTCTATATAAAGCTTCTAAAACAGATTATGCTTATATTAAGTTCGATATATATATTCAAGAATATAAGTATAGCGTATTATTGAATAGTAGTGCTCAGGGAAACTTTATATCTCCATACATCATTAATCAGATACAACTACAATAGAGATGGAAAAGATGCTTATATACTCTCAGTACTATGAAAGAACAACTTGTTATATATAATCAAGAAGTAATCGATAAGAAGACTGATTATCTATCTGTTTTAATCCAAAAATATGTAGTTAAGGCTTCCTTTAATATTACAAATATAGCACAGCATAAGCTGATTATAGAGCTTTTATAGCTCAAGGAGCACAATTCTCGAATTGATTGGATTACTAGCCAGATTTCATGAAAACAAGCTATATTTAGAGAGATAGTTATAATCAATAGCGCAAGATCGAAGCTAGTAATTGAAGAATACTTAGAAAAAGAAGCTTTATACGATTTTATATATACTTCCAAGTTAGCAGGACTAGCAGTTCAAGAAGAAAAATCTAGTGATAAGCAAACTTAAACAGTGCTAAAGCGCTAATAGGTTAGCAAAACAATGAAAGCAAGGCTCTTAGCAAGTTAGTTCGCTTCGGAGTGATAAGGAAAAGCTTTAGAATGTGAATTGTAAAATCATACGGGAGAAACCTCGAAATCAAGCTCTTGAGCGCTCAGTTCAGCCCGGAGCGAATGCTTAAAGCTTTCAAAAATATTACCAAAAACAACAAACGAAAAGAAGCATACTCAACAGTATTTACTATTTCTCCAAGTAGCAGAAATAGTATAAGAATCAGAATCAATATTTGCAAATATACTACGAGAATATTACAAATTCAAGAAACTGTTCTAAGAAGAATTGAATACAGGATTACTAGAATATAGCTTGTATAACTATAAGATTCTGCTATAAGAAGAGAAATAGCTCAAATTCTTTTCTATCTATAAACTAAATAAAATATAGCTAGAAGCACTTCAGAAGTATCTTAATGAGAATCTTAAGAAAGAATACATATAATTATTGCAATTATCAGCAGAATATTCCATTCTGTTTGTATTTAAGAAGAATAGCAAGCTTAAGCTATATATTAATTATAAGTAATTTAATAATATTATAATCAAGAATTAATATTTATTATTATTTATTAAGAAACTATAAGATAGATTGCAAGAAGTATAGTGGTTTACAGTTCTGAATCTGAAAAGAGCTTATAATCTGATTAGAATAAAAAAAGAAAAAGAATGGAAAACTGCTTTTAGAATATGCTATAAATATTATAAATATTTGATTATACTCTTTAGTTTAACAAATACTCTAGCTTTATTCCAGAAAATAATTAATCATATTCTATGCAAGCATCTGGATTAGTTTATCATTGCTTATCTCAATAATATTCTTATCTACTCTCGAATACTTGAAGAATATAAGAAATATGTGAAAATAATATTGCAAATGCTTCAAGATGCAAAACTCCTTATAAAATCTGCAAAGAATCATTTTTATATACAAAAAGCTAACTATCTCGGATTCACAATCAAGCTAGAATACATTAAGCTACAGAAAGATAAGATAGAAGCTATTAGAAATTAGCTAGTTCCTAGAAATATTAGAGATATTAAATCTTTCCTTAGATATATTAATTTTTACAAGCAGTTTATTAGAAACTATAGCTGGATTATATATTCTCTTACAAATCTTATTAAGAAGGAGCAGCTCTTCGAATAAACTTTCAAGATATAAAAAGCTTTCGAGAAGATTATTAAGCATGTTATCTTAGAACCAATTCTGTATAAAGCAGATCTCTATAAACTCTTTAAAATTGAAACCAATGCATTAGAATATGCATTCAGAGAATAACTTAGCTAGTAAGATAACTAAGAGTATTTAAGAATTATAAGCAACTTTTCAAAGAAATTAAATAGCTTGGAAATCAACTATAGAATCTCTAATTAGAAACTCATAGCAATAATAAAAGCTTTCAAAAAGTAGCAATATTATCTTATTAGCATATAATACTCAATTATAGTTTACTCGGATTATAAGAATCTAACTATATTTATAATAATTAAAGTTTTGAATAAGCAATAAATTAGATAAGCAGAATTCCTCTTACAATTCGACTTTAAAATTGTACATTGTAAAAGCTTAGAAAACGAATAAGCAGATACTCTTAGCAGATAATCAGACTATTGAAATGCAGATTTCTCGGATATATAGAACATCTTCGCTCAAGATAAGTTAGAAAATCTCATTAATGTATACAGAGAACTGAATGCTACCTTCAGAATTGGATTCTCAGAGAAGAATTCAGAATCAATAACTTCAGATAAATAAAACAACTATATTAAGAATATATATAGTATACTAGCATACAAGCACTAGAGAGTTAGAGCAATCTATGAATGCATCAAAAGATACTGGAATTTATCAGATTTCAGAAAAAGAATTGAAAGTATTCTATAATAATGCAATAGCTGTAAGAAGAATAAAGCAGAAAAATATAAGCTTTACAGACTACTGCACTTCTTACCAGTACTTATAACTGTTTAGCAATTTATTAATCTAGATTTCATTATCAAGCTATTTCTCTTATAAGAATTCTTAACTAAAGTGTAATATAATAGCATTCTAATAATAGTTTGCAAATTAAGCAAATATGCTTATTTTCTTTCTTATAAGAAAAGCAATACAGCAGAAGAATTTGTATATACATTCCTCAGAATAATTATTGCTAATTATAATATGCTAGAGAAAGTAATTTCTAATAAAGATAGAAAGTTTAACTTAAAGTTTTGAACTTTATTTATGAAATAGCTTGGAATATATTACAAAATATTTATAGCATTTTATTTGTAAATAAATGAATAGATAGAAAGAATAAATCAAGTTGTTAAATAGTATCTTTGATATTATATCAATCAGAAACAGAATAACTGAATTAATCTATTACTTCTTATACAATTTGCTTATAATAGTGCAGATACAAGCATAATAAAGAAGTTATTATTCTTCATATTCTATAAATATAATTTAATAGCTTATTATGAAGCATTGCTAAGAGCAGATGCAGAAGCTGCAGATAAAAGAGTTAAGAAGATTAAGAAAGTTTAGGAAGAATTCTGATCAGAATTATAATTCATTCAAGAACAAATAATGCAGTATGCAAATTCCAAAAGAATTAAGAGATTAATCTTACAAAAGGGAGATAAAGTTTATCTACTTCGGAAAAACATCAAAACAATCAAACTCAGCAACAAGCTTAACTACAGCTTCAGATTCGGCAGCATGCTGAACATTCTTCTCCTGATGCTCCTTCTTCTCTAGCTCATCCAGAGAATGCAGATCCTAACTAACCATCTTTGCGCTATGATTATATAGAGAACGTTTCTGTTTCTGCAAATGTATCAAACAAGCTATTGCCTTGCTCAATTTAAACTAAAGCTCAAGAAGAACTTTCTCTATATCCAACTCCTTCCAATCTAAACAATCAAGCTTAGTAGTAATATGAAATACTATTAGAGGGATTAGAAGGCAAATAAAAAAAAAAAAAAAAAAAAAAAAAAAAAAAAAAATATTTCAAAAAAGAATTAAAACCTATAAGTATTTACCAAAATACTGGAATTATTGCAAAAACAATCCTAGCAAATACAATAGGAATATCTTTAAATATCTTTTATTATCTTATATTCTAATCTCTTCGAAATACAGAAAGAACAAGATATAATTTCAAAATCTTGGAGATTAATAGTTAGAGAAAGCTGAAAGTATTATTCGAATTTTCAAAAAAGGAATTTTTCGATTCTATTCAATATTTTGATTAGAAAAGCATAATTATATATACAAATAACTTGCTAGAATATTTATGAAAGATTATTAGAAATAATAATTAATAAAAGAAAGATAATATTATAATTTATTCAATATATAGATTACAAAATAAGCTTTGCTAATAAGAAATTAAGTATTATAATTCAATATTGAATAATTATTAGGAATTATATAAGCAAGAGTTAGAATTGGATTATAATAATATAAGTAAGCTGCTTATTGAATCATTATAATACAAATTACAGATTATTATAATATAGATTACAAATTATAATAAGCTAAGTAAGCTATAATAAAGAGCTGAATATATAAGAATATATTTATTTCTATTAAATAGATCTTGTATATAGCTCTTCAGTTATTAATCTAAGTATTCAGTTTTATATATTAAGTAGCTTTAAAAGCAATGAATATTTGTATTGCTTATTAAGACTTGTATAGTTCTGTATTCAAGAACTTGATACTTTAATATCGCTCTTGTTAGCATAAACCCCTTTGTATACTTAAGAATCTTCGGATTGCTGCAGTACTTATAATACTTAGCTAAAGTTCTTTAATATGCTGAAAAAAGAAGCGAATCTAGTTAACTAGCTTCTTTTATATGAATTAATATAAGAATGAAGAAGGGATTTCTAAAGCTATTATATTCCGTATTATTCAAGGGAATAATACTGAATTATTCTTGAATAAGAATTATCAAAATGTAATAAATATACTGCAATATTCAAAGATCTAAAATATATAAAGAGTTTATGCTAATAAGAGCAGTATCAAAGTAGAATCTACTGAATACAGAGTATGATTATAATTTATGCAAGTGCTGATTATTTGCTTTTAAAGCTATTCAAATATATAATAAATGAATATTTAGATTAATAATTAAAGAGCTATATTCTAGTGATTTATCTAGTAATAATGAATATATTCTTATATATTCAGCTCTTCAGTATAGCTTACTTTGGATTATTAACTATTCAAGTAATCCAGGCTCATTAAATCATTCTAATAATTTAATGATTCATCTCTGCTATAATCCTTATCCTGAATTATATAATCCCTGCTAGTTGTTCGATGTTGAGTTGCAACACTTAGTTCTTTGTTTAGCGGAGCCTGTTCTGTAATCTGCATGTTGAATGAGTTATAATAATTAGATTGCAATATTTAGTTTCTTATTAGCAGAGCTTGCTTTATAATCTGCATGCTGAATGAGTTATAATATCTAATTATTTATAATTTTATTATAAATAATCTTTCTCTTTTGAAATCTAAGCTTATTATACTACTTTCTAAGCAAGCTTTCTAGCTTATTGCTATTTATACTAATATCTCTTTCTAGCTTTTTGCTTATTATATTAGTTGCAAACTTTATTACTTATATGAATAATATAATTAATTATCTAATACTGCTATTATTTTGTTTTGCTATTAATGCAATCTCAAGAGTTATTTATTAATAGCTTAATATATATATTATTTTGCTTTATTTCAAGAATTTCTCTGAATCTAATGCTAGATTTCTCAATAACTTAAATAATTTATCTCTATTTTCATACTAGAAATTATTTATATTTAATCTTTTTCGAAAAGTATAGCTTGCAACTATAGCTAATATATAAGATTCAAGCAGTTTTATAATAATCTTAGTATATATAATTAATTCTGAAATCTTTATACTAAATTGATTCTATATTATAAATAGAAATATAGATAAAGAATTCTCTAAAGCTGAATTTATATATTATATATTCTGTATTATATATAAAAATATAATGAAATATGCTAGTATAATTGAATATATTATAAAGTATTGCTAAGTTTGTTTTGCTAAAGCTAGCAAGCTTTAATAAACTATTAATAAGCTTTAATAAACTATTTGATTGCTTATTAAGAAATATTTCTTTAAATGCTTATAAGAATTATTTTGTTTATTGCTATTTATAATATTTTAAGAGATATTTTTCTTTATTATTCTTTCTAAAAGCTAATTTCTTCTTAATAATACTAAAGTAATCTGAATTGCTATTATTCAGAATTGTATTATAAATTAGTTTCTTTCTTTCTATTGCTAGCTGCTTAATCTTTTTTTATAATATTTTTAGAAACTATTCTAAGCTTTTCTTATTTAAGAGATATATTAAGTAGTTATTATTATAGCAGAATATTTAGCTAAGATTTTTATAATTAATAGAATTTAATACTTGCTCTAAGAAAATATTTTTGCTTAGCTAATTAAATTATTATACTTGCATTATATTAAGCTATTATTCTTTAGAAATAAGCTTTTATTATTAAAGCTTCTTAAGCTAGCAATAATCTTATATAATATAGCTTAATTTATTATAATTATAATAATTTCAATTATATATCTTTCTTATAATTATATTTAATTTTATAAATTTAATATAAATACTTTCATTATCAGATACCTAGTATGAAAGCTAAGCGAAATTATAATAATATAAGCAGGAAACAAGCTTGAAGAGAAAGCTAATAGATTTCTAATTGTATTAAGACTAATTCTTGCTAAGTATAGAAATAGAATTGAGAAAGCAATATATTAGCTATATAAGAAAAAGTAGCATATAATCTGCTAGTGCTTCAAAGATATCTTAGCGAAAGCGCTATTTCTAATATTCATTCTATATTATATTCTGCTAAAAGCTTTTATTCTAGCTTTGAAATTGAAACTTTTTGCTAATATTTAGCTATAATTATTATATAAATTAGCTTTCTTTTTTTTAAATCTTTTTATTTATTATTTATAGAAATAATTATTTATTCTAATAGCTATATTTATAAATATTATAAAATTTTCAAATTATTTTTATTTTATAATCTTATACTTAATGTAATAAGCACTGCAGCAATCCAAAGATTCCTAAGTATACAAGAAGGTTTATACTAATAAGAGCGGTATCAAAATATTAAGTTCTTGAATACGGAACTATACAAGTTCTGATAAGCAAAGCAAATATTCACTGCTTTTGAAGCTACTTAGTATATAAGACTGAATACTTAGATTAATAACTGAAGAGCTATATACAAGATCTATTTAATAGAAATGAATATATTCTTATATATTCAGCTCTTTATTATAGCTTATCTAGCTTACTATAATTTATAATCTGTATTATAATAATTCATAATCTATATTATAATAATTCAGTAAGCAGCTTATTTATATTATTATGATTCAATTCTAACTCTTGCTTATATAATTCCTAATAATTATTCGATATTGAATTATAATATCTAATTTCTTATTAGCAGAGCTTATTTTGTAATCTATATATTAAATAGATTATAATATTATCTTTTTCTTATTAATTATTATTTCTAATAATCTTCTATAAATATTCTAGCAAGTTATTTATATATATAATTATATCTTTCTAATCAAGATATTAAATAGAATTGAAAAGTTTCTTTCTTGAAAATCCGAATAATGCTTTTAGCTTTTTCTAATTATTAATCTTTAAGATTTTGAAGTTATACTTTATTCTTTCTATATTTCAAAGGGATTGGAGTATAAGATAATAGAAGATATTAAAAGATATTTCTATTGTATTTGCTAGAATTGTTTCTGCAATGATTCCAGTATTCTGATAAATGCTTATAGATTTTGCTTCTTTTCTGAGTTATTTTTTTTTTTTTTTTTTTTTTTTTTTTTTTTAATTTGCTTTCTAATCCCTCTAATAATATCTTGTATTATTACTAAGCTTAGTTATTTAGATTGGAAGAAGTTGGATATAGAGAAAGTTCTTCTTAAGCTTTAGTTTAAGTTAAGCGAAGCAATAGCTCGTTTGATATATTTGCGGAAACAGAAACGTTCTCTGCATGATTATAGCGTAAAGATGGTTAGTTAGGATCTGCATTTTCTGAACAAGCTGGAGAAGGAGGAGCGTTGGGAGGAGGATGCTTAGCGTGCTGCTGAATCTGAGGCTGTGGTTGAGGCTCAGTCTTGAGATGCTCTTAATGTGATGAATTGAGATAATGTTTTAGATGGGATTGCAGCGTCTGATTTCTGTTCTGAGGCTTCTGGGTTTTGGTTTGGGGCAGAGCAGTTGTCTTAGGTGCTAGCTTTTCTTTTCCAATATTCAGCTATCTTTTCCTGAGCGTTCTCGATGTTCTTTCGTAGTTTTCATGAGTTTTTGCTTGCTGAGTAGTCTTTTCATTTGATAAGGTATTCTCTTGTACTGTTTATGCTTCTATGCTTAAGAATCTTCTCTACTTTATATTCTGATTCATTGTTTTCTGCTTCTGCTGTATTATCTGTTAGTATTTCCTGTGCTGCTAATTCCAGTAGTAAGATATGAAAAATCGAGTATATTCTTATTCCATGAAGTAATGCTAATTCGTAATTAACTAAGAAAATCTATTGCAAGATTTTGAATAATTCTAGCTTCTTGTAATTGAGCTTATTACTAGGTTTGATTGTTTTGATATTTTTCCAAAGTAGATAGATCTTATCTTCTTCCTGTAGGATTGATCTCTCAATTCTCTTGGAGTTTGCATACTGCATTATTCGTTCTTGAATGAATTATAATTCTAATCAGAATTCTTTCTAAACTTTCTTAATCTTCTTAATCCTTTTATTTGCAGCTTCTATATCTACTTTTAGCAATACTTTATAGTAAGCTATTAGATTATATTTGTAGAATATAAAGAATAATAATTTCTTTATTATGCTTATATTTGCATTATTATAAGCAAATTATACAAGAAGCAATAAATCAACTCAGTTATTCTATTTCTAATTAATATAGTATTAAAGATACTATTTAATAACTTAATTCATTCTTTCTATCTATTTATTTGTTTGCAGATAAAATGCTATAAATATTTTGTAATATATTTCAAGTTATTTTATAAGTAAAGTTTAAAACTTCGAATTAAACTTTCTATCTCTATTAAAGATTATTTTCTCTAGCATGCTATAATTAGCAATAATTATTCTGAGAAATGTATATACAAGTTCTTCTGCTATACTACTTTTCTTATAAAAGAGAAAATAAGCATACTTGCTCAGTCTGCAAACTATTACTAAAATGCTATTATATTGCACTTTAGTTAAGAGTTCTTATAAAAGAAGTAGCTTAATAATAAAGTTTAGATTAATGAATTGCTAAATAATTATAAATATTAATAAGAAATACAGTAGTTTGTAAAGCTTATATCTTTCTATCTTATTCTTCTTATAGCTATTACATTATTATAAAATACTCTCAATTCTTTTTCTAAAATCTAATAAATTTCAATATCTTTTAATACATTCATAGATTACTTTAATTCTCTGATGCTTATATACTGATACACTGTATACATTCTTAATATAATTATCTTATTCATCTGGAATTATTAATTCTGAATCCTTTTCCAAGAATTCAATTCTGAAAACAGCATTCAGTTCTTTGTATATATTAACAAGATTTTCCAACTTATCCTGAACAAAGATATTCTATATATCCGAAAAATCTGCATCTCAATAGTCTGATCTTCTACTAAAAGCATCTGCTTATTTATTTTCTGAGCTTTTGTAATATACAATCTTGAAATCGAACTGTAAAAGGAATTCTGCTTATCTAACTTATTGCTTATTCAAAACCTTAATTATTATAAATATAGTTAGATTCTTATAATTCGAGTAAACTATAATTAAATATTACATGCTAATAAGATAGTATTGCTATTTCTTAAAAGCTTTTACTATTGCTATAAGTTTCTAATCAGAGATTTTATAGTTGATTTCCGAGTTATTCAACTTCTTTAAGAAGTTGCTTACAATTCTTAGATGCTCTTAGTTGTTTTGCTAGCTAAATTGTTCTTTGAGTATATATTCTAATGCATCAGTTTTAATTTCAAAAGATTTATAAGAATCTGCTTTATACAGAATTGGTTTTAAGATAATATGCTTGATAATCTTCTTGAAAGCTTCTTATATCTTAAAGATTTACTTAAAAAGCTGCTTTTTCTTAATAAGATTTGTAAGAAGATGTGCAATTCAGCTATAGTTTCTAATAAACTGCTTATAGAAATTGATATATTTGAAGAAAGATTTAATATCTCTGATATTTCTGAAAACTAGCTAATTCTTAACAGCTTCTATCTTATCTTTTTATAGCTTAATGCATTCTAGCTTAATTGTGAATTCGAGATAATCAGCCTTTTGTATATAAAAATAATTCTTTGCAGATTTTATAAGAAGTTTTGCATCTTGGAGCGTTTGCAATACTGTTTTCACATATTTCTTATATTCTTCAAGTATTCGAAAATAGATAAGAATATTATTGAGATAGGCAATAACAAACTAATTCAGATGCTTGCATAAGATATAATTAATCATTTTCTGAAATGAAGCTGAAGCATTTGTTAGACTAAAGAATATAATTAAATATTTGTAATATTCATAGCATATTCTAAAAGCAGTTTTCTATTCTTCTTCTTTCTTTATTCTAATCAGATTATAAGCTTTTTTTAGATTCAGAACTATGAATCATTATACTTCTTGCAATCTATTTTGTAGTTTCTTAATAAGTAGTAATAAATATTGATTCTTGATTGTAATATTATTAAGTTGCTTATAATTAATATATAGCTTAAGCTTGCTATTCTTCTTAAGTATAAACAGAATAGGATATTCTGCTAATAATTATAATAATTGTATATATTCTTTCTTAAGATTCTTATTAAGATATTTTTGAAATATTTCTAGCTATATTTTATTTAATCTGTAGATAAGAAAGAATTTGAGCTGTTTTTCTTCTTGTAGCAGGATCTTGTGATTATATAAGCTATATTCTAGCAATCCTGTATTCAATTCTTCTTGGAATAGTTTCTTGAATTTGTAATATTCTTATAGTATATTTGCAAGTATTAGTTCTAGTTCTTGTGCTGTTTCTGCTATCTGGAGGAATAGTAGGTATTATTAAGCGTACTTCTTTTTGTTTGTTGTTTTTGGTAACGTTTTTGAAAGCTTTAAGCATTTGCTCCGAGCTGAACTGAGCGCTCGAGAGCCTGATTTCGAGATTTCTTCTATATGATTCTACAATCTATATTCTGAAGCTTTTCCTTGTTACTCCGGAATAAACTAACTTGCTAAGAGCTTTGCTTTCATTATTTTGCTAATCTGTTAGTGCTCTGGTACTGTTTGAGTTTGCTTATTACTAGATTCTTCTTCTTGAATTGCTAGCTTTGCTAACTTGAAAGTATGTATGAAGTTGTATAAAGCTTCTTTTTCTGAATATTCTTCAATTACTAGCTTCAATCCTGCGCTATTAATTGTAACTATCTCTCTGAATATAGCTTATTCTTATGAAATCTAGCTAATAGTTCAATTAATTCGAGGATTATGCTTCTTAAGCTATAAAAGCTTTATAATCAGCTCATGCTATGCTATATTCATGATATTAAAGAAAGCTTTAACTATATATTCTTGGATTAAGATAAGTAAATGATCAGTCTTCTTATTAATTACTCTTTGATTATATGCAACAGATTATTCTTCTATAGTGCTGAGAGTGTATAAGCATCTCTTTCATCTCTATTGTAGTTATACCTGATTAATGATATATAGGAATATAAAGTTTCTCTAAGCGCTACTATTCAATAGTATGCTGTACTTGTATTCTTAAATATATATATTAAACTTAATATAAGCATAATCTGTTCTAGAAGCTTTATATAAGAACTATTCTAATCTGATTGTTTGCAGTTCCTTTACAAGCAATCCTATTCTTTTGAATTTATTAAGAACTGCTTATTCTTCTAAGCTTGCTTTGCTGCTTCTTAAGCAAGCTTCTTAGCTTGCTTTTGCCTATATTGTTATTATTCCTAGTCTTTCTTCTATTAATGCTAGTTGCAAATCTTATTATTAATATAAATCGTACAGAGTATTATTTTATACTGCTATCATTTTACTTTCTTATTCATGCATTATATGGAATAGTTATCTAATAGTCTGATATATATATTGTAATGCTATCTGTTGAAAATCTTTCTGAAGCGGAGTTTCTATTCTTTAATAGCTTGAAGGATTTGTTCTGATTCTCTAACAGGAAACTATTCGTATTATATCTTGTTTGAGAAATACGCTCTGCAGCTATAATAGATGCAGGAGATCCAAGCTAGTTCGTGGTATAGATTGTAAAGTGAGCTGATTCAAGGGTTCTTATCTTTTCATGCTTTAATGTTTTGCAAGAGAATGCAGATAAAGAGCTTCTCTAGTTCTATCCTATAAACAAGATATTTAATCTATATTATTTTCTTATTCTACTCAATACTAAAGAGGAATCTTCTTATAAGCTTCTTAGATTTATTATTTATAAGAGATTCTGATAAATCATTAGATTATTTGTTTTAGCTTGATCTTTCTGTTGCTTAAGAAGTATTTTTAGTATTGTTTAGATATTTATACTAATAATCAAGAAGATATTATTCTTTATTCATTTCTCTGATTATAATATCTGGTACAGATAATGAGAAATAGCGAAGAGTATTGTTATTAAGCTCTTTCTTCAGTGCCTGAATGCTTCATTTAATAATATTGAAATAATTCGAATTATTGCTGCTTATAGTTATGCTAAGCATATATTCTTATTCTGCTATTGCTATCTGCTTATAGCATTTAGATTTCTAAGGAAACTATTCTGAATCTTTCTTACTTGAGAGATATATTAAGCAATTATTATTATAGCAGAATGTTCAGCTGAGACTTTTATAATCAATAGAGTTTAATACTTGCTTCAAGAGAGTATTTTTGCTCAGTTGATTAGATTCCTGTTATTGAGCGATATTTATCTAGTATTCTTTCTGAACTAATTGCTATTTATTCTTCTGAGATTAATAGCAGTTACAAGCAATATATTCTTATTTATTATAGTTATAGCAAGTAATGTTATTTCTTTTGCTATACTGCTTGTTAATAGCATTGAGTTTTATAGAACTAGCATGCATAATGCTGCTTTAAGCTATACTGCTATATTAACTGCTATTCTTGTTTTGAAGTTTCTTGCTTATATTAGCTGAAAATCTCCAAATTTAGCTTTCTTTCTTCTTAAACTTCTTTACCTATTATTCATACAAACAGTTATTAATGCAGATTACTTAATTAGAGAATGCTGCAAAGTCTTCTAGCTAATTCTGCTTAGAGATTTCATTCTTAATATTATTCTTAAGCTTCTTATAGTAATATTTCATAAGATTCTTATCTTTCTATAGAAATCTTACTAAGAATTGCTTGAATCTAACTATATAAGCAGAAGCTGATTTAGTTTGCTTGAGATTCATAAGCTGTTAAGCTATAGTGCATTCTTTATTAGGATTATCAAAGATTTCCTTAAGAGCTTTTTCAAAGCTTTCAAAAGAATCAAATATATTCTTAATACTCTAGATATGCGCATTAGAGTTGTTCTGATGCTCCAAATGATTATATAGAGAAGGCTTGTATTAGATAAGAGTATTCTTTTCGAAATGAGTTCCTGCAAGAATAACTTTCTTAGATTTCTTAATGAACTAAGTCTTGTAATACAGAAAATATACTCTGCAGTAGGTAAGGAATTTATGCAGTATCTTTTGATTGCTATTATATATAGCAAGCTTATTTATCTTATATGCTTTTCCAGCGCTATTAATAGTTGTAGAGATAAACTGCGCCTGCTAAGCTTATTGAGCTAGCTAAGCTTGTTGATTGGTGATAGTAGCATTCTGAGCTTGCTATTGTTTATACAGATTCTAAATACGCTGGATGAGCTAATATACCTGATTAACCAGTTCTTCCTGAGTAGGAGCGTATAAGGACGAAGGGATTCCTGAAGAAGCTATTATATTCTGTATTGCTCAAGAAGTAATACTGAACTATTCTTGAATAAGAATTATCAAAATGTAATAAGCACTGCAGCAATCCAAAGATTTCTAAGTATATAAGAAGATTTATGCTAACAAGAGCGATATCAAAGTATCAAGTTCTTAAATACAGAATTATATAAGTTCTAATAAGCAAAGCAAGTATTCACTGCTTTTGAAGCTACTTAGTATATAAGACTGAATACTTAGATTAATAACTAAAGAGCTATATATAAGATTTATCTAATAGGAATAAATGTATTCTTATATATTCAGCTCTTCATCGTAGCTTATCTAGCTTACTGTGATCTGTGATCTGTATTATGATGATCCGTGATCTGTATCGTAGTAATCCAGTAAGCAGCTCATCTATATTATTATGATTCAACTCTAATCCTTGCTTATGTAATTCCTGGTGGTTGTTCGATGTTGAGTCGTGATACCTGGTTCCTTGTCAGCGGGGCCTGTTTCGTGACCTGCATGTTGAATAGGTCATAACACTTAATTTTATTCTTAAATTTTTTATAATAATATTTAATAAAATTCTTATTTTTCTATAAAAATTATATAGTAAATTATTTAAATTTAATTATATAAGCTAATACTAATTTAATTTGCTTAAGATTTATTAATTATTTAGCTATTATATATTCTTTATTAGAATTATTAATAATATTCTTAAAAACTTTCTTAAAATTTTTAAAAAAATTAAATATTTTCTTAATAATTTTAATATATATATTAAAATTATTAGTATATTTTAAATAATTATAAAAAAAAGATTTATATTAAATAAGAATATTTTTTTTAAAATAAATTTTAATAAGAATAATTTTCTTAGATTCTATAATAAACTAAGAAATATTATATAAGAAGTATATCTTATAATAAATAAGAAATTTCTAAAAAAGTTTCTAAATATTATTATATATAATAAGTTTATTTATTTTATAGCTTTTATTGCTAATAGAAATATAATAGAAGTAAATATTATACTGAATTTATTTCTGCTGAGTAGCAATAATTCTCTGTAGCTGCAGCTGCTATTGCTCGAGCTATTCAATATATTTCTAAAGCTAAAGAAGCTGCTAAACTAGCTTATTCTAATAGATAGATAAAGAAAGAATTGCAAAAGCTATTATATTTTTATATTATTCAAGTAGTTAATACTAAACTATTTCTGAATAAGAGTTATTAAAATATAAAGAACTATATTATAAAATTCGAAGATCTAAAGTATATAAAGAATTTATACTAATAAGAGCAATATTAAAATAGAATTTATTAAATATAAAAATATAATTAAATAATTCATATAAATACTAATTATTTGCTTTTAAAGCTATTCAAATATATAATAAATAAATACTTAGATTAATAACTAAAAAGCTATATTCTAATAATCTATCTAATAATAATAAATATATTCTTATATATTTAGCTCTTTAGTATAGCTCTATGAATCTAATAGCAGATTTATAGATTCATGATATAAGAATCTGAAGCTCTAGAAGCAGAGTTGCAGATTCTTTCTTTATTACAATTCTAATTCTGAATTATATAATACTGCTTGTTATTCGATGTTGGATTGCAACATCTGATCTCTTGTTAGCGAGGCCTGTTCTGTAACCTGCATGCTGAATGAGTTATAATATATACTGAAAAGCTGAATATATAAGAATATATTCATTATTATTAGATAGATCATCAGAATATAGCTCTTCAGTTATCAATCTAAGTATTCATTTGTTATATACTTGAATAGCTCCAAAGGCGAATAAAAGCACTTGTATAAATTACTTGTTACATTCCTGTATTCAATTAGTTATTACTTTAATACTGCTCTTGTTAGCATAAACCCCTTGTATACTTTAGGATCTTCGGATACTGCAGTGCATCATTACAGTAGGGCAAATTGATGAACTCGCAAAGAGTGAACAATTGAGGCGCTCCGTTCTCCAAAAGCTGGACAGGCTCGGACTTCCTCCTGGACTCTTTTACATACCAGTACTACAATGCAACGTTTCAACGTAATCACGACCTTCCAGTCAACAACGCAAGTGAGTATTCTACCGACTTGGTATCGAATAAATCTCTGGAATTCTTGGATGAATGAGCAGCAAAGAATGATGGCACGCCGTTCTTCCTGACCGCTGCTCCTACAGCTCCCCATAGCGATGTTATCATTGGTAGTCACTAGTTGAATACTAGTATGCATCGTTTATTGTGAATATATCTGCTTGCTTATGGCTTATTATGCGTGTCCTCAGGACTCCACTTGCAGTGCATTGGCCTCTGCTCGAGCACCAACGTCCTGCAAACTATTGCGAGTATGAGTGCTAATTGAAAGCTCTATAGCCTATTACGTGGAGGAGTCGGTGCGGCATGCGAATATGTTTTCTGACGCCACAGTCCCAAGAACCCCTATTTTCAATCCTGACCAGGTGATTTGTGCTTCTTGATTGCCTCGTCTCTTACACACGTTGTTGATAGAGTCATCAAGCCCAATGGTATGGCCTGGATAAAAAATTTGACCAGCCAGAATAGTACAGTTGTCGATTACAACGACAGTTAGTATAGAAACAGGCTACGGACCTTGCAGTCCGTGGACGAAATGATCGCGGCCTTGATCAATAAAATTTCGGATCTGGGAATTTTAGACAACACATATATCTTCTACTCAACAGACAATGGCTTTCATATCGGCTAGCATCGCGCTCAGCCTAGCAAGCAATGCTAGTACAAAGAGGACTTTGACATCCCCCTCATAGTGCGAGATCCTGGTGTTGCCAGGAATACCACCACAGATCTCGCATCCTCGCACACTGACATCGTGCCGACCTTCCTACAGCTAGCTGGCGTTCTACTGCCAGATAACTTCGACGGCAGCCCAATGATGATCTCCGCAGCAGACTTCACAGCTGTCGAGAGCAATCGAATAGGTGATGAGCTCATCAATACCGAGTTGTGGGGCATTATTATCCCGGAAGGCGAGTATGACCAATTTGAGTATATAGATCATACGTACAGAGCCATGAGAATCGTGGCAATGGTTACCATTACCTGCACTCGGTCCGGTGTACTAATGAGCATGAGCTATATGACTTGATAGTAAGTGAATCCTGAGGCAAACCAAAATCTCGGCCACTTCGGCATTAACAAAGCCTACGCGCAGAACAACCTATACGAAACAAACAACTTATACTATCTACCACAGAAGGCAATGACTATCACCATATCCTGTAATATCAACACCTCCATTTGACTCAATAACCTATGCTGCAGACCTTACCACCTTCGTCACTGCTACTGCGTCTGCCACCGGGTCAGATAGTAGTGATAGCAGCATAAGCAACTCTTCATGCGCGGTAATATTCGACCGGCTGCTCCCTCACCTTGATTCTCTGGACCTAGTCTTGAAGACCTGCAAGGCAAATAGTCGTCGCAACCCCTGGAGCATTGCGCACCCAGAGAAGAACATCTACAGCCTGTTGCAAGCCCTGGATCCGGAGTAAGTCAAAGCACCCCCTTCCCGATCACCCTGGTCAACCACACCGCCTTTTCAACCCCTCGATATATTTTTAATTTTCTTCATCAATCCTCTTCCAATTCACTTCAAACTTTCATCATAGAGTAAATATAGTCCAATGAAGCAGTATACGGAATCTGAAATCGTTACCGCCCTCGAGGCTATCAAGACAGGCTGTTCTCTTCGCAAGGCCTCGATCGAATGGGGTATCCCTTATACAACACTTCAGAACCGTTTAACAGGCGTTCAGTCTCATCAGATAGGTGCTGAATCTTTTCAAAGGCTCTCTTCTATCCAAGAAAGAAAACTAGCTGAATGGATCCTGATTCAGGAAAGCCTAGGGCTTCCACCAAGCCATTCAGAGTTGAGATTCTTCGCACGGAAGATCCTCCTCATCAAAGGAGATACTGAACCTCTTGGAAAGAGATGGATCCAGGGTTTTTTGAAGAGGAATCCAGAGATACAGATCAGAAGGACTCGCTGGATGGCTTCTGAACGAACTAATGGAGCTACAACAGAGATAATACAGCTTTGATTCTATCTTTTCAATCTTCCTCGCATCCAAGCTATCAAGCCAGCTAATCGATGGAATATGGATGAAGCTGGGCTTATGGAAAGCCAAGGAGAGAATGGATTAGTTCTTGGAGGCTCCTCTTTACGTTCAATTGAAAGAAAAGAGCTTGGATCAAAAGCCTGGACCTCTTTCCTCGAGTATATCTCAGCCACGGGAGCTCACCTCCTTCCTCTGGTGATTTTCAAAGGGCAAACTGTACAGCAGCAGTAGTTTCCTATTGATTTGAAGCCTTTTGAGAGCTAGCAGTTTACTGCTACACCAAACGGATAAACTTATGATAAAATGGCACTTGAATAGCTAGAAAAGATCTTCATCCCAGGCAGCTTACTAGCGGATTCCTCAGAGACCAGACTATTAGTTCTGGATAGCTATAATAGCCATAAAACTGACGAGTTTATGTAGCAATGCTATCAAAACAACATCCTGTTGATCTACTTGCCTCCTCATACTTCTCACGTACTTCAACCTCTCGATCTAGAAGTCTTTTCATCCCTCCAACGGGCATACAGAAAGGAAGTTAGCAATATAAGCTAATAAGGGGATTCAACTATTGCAGGCAAGCGTTTATTCCTCAAGAACTATCGTCTAGCTCGTCTGGAAGGTCTTTCAAGCCAGAATATCAGATCTGGATGGAAAGTAACTGGTCTATGGCCCCTGAAACCCTTCAAAGCGCTCTTGAGCCCTCTTCTCCTCGAGAATAGTTAACCAAGCATTCAGAGCCAGTCAAATTCAGCCTCAACACCATCAACAGTACCTAAGCTTCCCCCAAAAGCTTCGTCAAGCCAGCCTGTAGTTTTTTCAATGCCTCACAAGGCTAAACAGCTATATTACCAGCTACAGGAAACTCGGCAGCATCTTTCAACAGACTCAGGCCGCCGTATGCTATTCAGGAAGATAAAAAAGGCTTATGACGAGAGAGATCTCGAGTTTGCAAGGGCATTGGAGGAAAATCAGATGTTGAGGAAGCAGATTGAGGCGCTGAAGCCTAGTAAAAGAAGAAAGGTCGATGTAAGCCCGAATTCGAAGTTTGCAGGGGTTGAGGATATACAGAGGGCTCAAAACGCAGCCAATCGAGATGAGGATAGTCTAGATGAAGAGAGCGGCCTTGAATTATCTACTGATGAGGAGGATTGCATCGTGGTGGGTGAATAGGATGAGTAAATCTATATGAAATATATATATATATATATACGGTGTGGTTGACCAGGGTGATCGGGAAGGGTAGGTGATCGGGAAGGGGGTGCTTTGACTTATGATTACTTCTACGAGGTGCAGCAGAACAAGGTACACTTCGATGCTTGTCTTGCTGGGTACCTGATTAACAATGAACTGCCTGTCAACGTAATTCCTTATACTCTGGACTGAACGTACTCTGGGCTGGTGCGATGATAGAATGGTATGATAGATTCAAGGGACTGCCCATCTGGAGAAGGATGTGGCTGAGGACTGAATTCTGCTGCAGGGCAACTTTCATGATTACTCTTTACATGCGCTATTATCTTTGAAAAGTGCAGGGAATGGTATAAGGTATATTGGGACACCAGCAATGTCGTTATGTTCAACGCAACTCTTGTCTGAGTAATTATTTCTCAGTGCTCAAGAAGGCCCCCTCCCCCCCTTCCCTCGCCGAGAATGGAGTGCGACAGCGCACGGTTCCCTGGAATGACTGCCAATGCCTCGAGGAGTATTTCTGTGGATTACAATCTGCGAGTGGGCATGAAAAGATCAGACTTGATTAGTATGCTATCATCAGTGCCACCGACTATACTTGAGGTGATCTGTCAATACTGTGTCTTTTTCTCAATCCAACTCGACTATCATGGCAGGGAACCTAAGCACTCACACAAGGATAATCTGCACCCTGTTGAGATTCGAATTCACCCTTTCCATTCCTCAAAAGCGTCTCCGTACATACTACCGTGAACATAGCATTGCCCAACAAGTCTATAGCAGCGATGCTTTGGATCCCTCTCTGATCAGATCGACCCGGGGTGATAGCGAATGAGTATTCGGGCTCGATTAACTCCCTGTCAATGTGCATGGTACTTGGGGAGTTGACTTTTACTAAGAAGTGAAACACCTCGTCAATAACACTTTGATCATATTCTCTAAATGGACGACTATTTCTGACGCTTCTTTGTAGATAGAGCTCGTTGGATCGACTAAGTGTTGTTTCGGCGTCTCATTTGCCTGGCCGATACCAATCATATCGATCCAGATTGTGCGCGTGTATGCTGGGGCTCCTCAGCTGTCGCAGAGGGCGGAGTAAGCTGGCCCAGATTTCTTTTGCAATGATTTTGAACAAACACTCTTCTCTAGAGTCGGCGACATCTCCCCATATATATGGTAGCACTTCGTAGACAGGAGCATCAATAATATTGTAAATGATCAGATCGCATATGGATCGGGGCTGAAGGCTGGCCAGGAAAAACGTTGAAGAGGCAAGACCATCTTCCAGGGGGTGTGAACTGGGAAGCCTTGTCTACTAGCGCCTAAATTACTGTCTTCAACGGCATAATAGAACTCGTCGAGGTCAGTGTCCCTAACTACTTGATGCCTCTATCATTTTGACAGACCCAAAGATCAAGCTTCGACCGTCGATGTACTTGTGATGGAAAGAAGTAGTATCTCAAAATCACATATCGGGCTGGTTAACCTAAGTCATTACTGGAAATGCTGGTCAGCCTACTTTGTCTGCAACATGGAAGACCAGGCATGATCTTCAATATAATTCAACGGTGGCACAGTCTCAGTACGGGTATGCTCCAAGGGAAGGAGTGGCTTTGTCCAGCTGTACATATGCATCTCGGTTGAGACTGACGACACTTGGGTTTCTGGTTATCCATATGAGAACTGCCACTTATCCAGAACCTGGAAGGGTGAATTGGTACTAGGTAGTTGTATCAAACGCTTCTGCCGTCAGAGCTTGGGCAGTCATGATGAGTTGTTCATCTTGAAACTCATTTCAGGCACGCCTCCATCTATAGCGTGGCTGGGCCAATAATGAACACGATCCACACCGTCACACCAGCCGAGTCCCCCGATATATCTGACAATGAAGTGGCAGCGTTTGGTGTTTCGAGCCTTCTGATACTCATAAACACCAAGGCTCTTCGCGTAGACCCTCACAAGAACCATCAGTGACAACATATGACTTAATATATGTTTGAGGAGGCCACGCTCCTTTGCAGTTTGGCTGCTTTACCCAGTGTCTGGCTTCGTTTCTGTTCGTGAGTTTGTACGTAATGACTGTATTTGGCGCCCTGATGGAGGCCCTTTCTTCGACAGCCCACGTTGTTCACCGTGCAGATTCTAGTTGTAACTCTATGGCTACCTGAGCACTTAGGCAAGTAATATTCAATGACCGCCCAATATCCTCCTTCAACATGCAGAAATACTCGTGCTGGACTTAAATCATATCGCACACGGATAGAGTTGGTCAACCAACCTGCCTAGTGCAGTCGCCGCCGGATAGTCAGAACTTCCTTTGCATAACAGAGTTTTCCTGGAGTGGATGCCACGATTTGCTACAAAGGAAATGTTCGTGAGACTGTCTGAGATGAAAGAAAGAGTGGATTTGAGTCATAAACAATACCCAATTCATCAACCGAAGACTGGGTGGCAGGACCAGTCAGGATAGCTCTAGCCCACCCAATGCCCGGTAATTAAGGCTCCCACACATATTGAATTTGGGTATTAAACAGTAATACACTTGGGACCATTGCCTCGACTTCACGGTCTGGTGTTCAAGACTATGTTATGCTATCGATGTCCTTCTTCTGGAGCATCTTGTTTGCCTCGACCGAGACCTGATGATGAGGACGACAGAAATATCATTGTGGAGGACGATAATACGATCAACTCGGATTGCTGCAGTATTGAGTTGTCGCATATCGACATTGGCAGAGTCTTTCTATATTTCCTGCAGTCTTCCGCAAACAGTGAGCAACGATAGTAATATTTGCTTACGCATCTTGAAGTAAAATAGCCTTGTAGCTTAGAAAAGGATGGTCCCATTGAGCCAGCCACCGCAATCTCCCCGGCCATGACTAGGGTATTCTCGCTACATTGATTATCTACCCGTATACCCACAGTCTCAGCGCAGGCACGTACACAACTACCGGATGTATTATGCGAACTGGACCACAACAGCCATGACTTCCTTTTTGAGTCTCAGCCGAGGGGCTTGGGAGTCTGAATGATAAGCTCGACCGCTAATGTGGCCCATACTTGAGTGTGAGGCAAATTGGACTTTCTGGAGGCACAATCTGTCCCTGCGCTTCGCTGGTCAAAGTGGTGGTGGTATCATCCTTCCAAAGAAGTAGCGCTCGGACCTCCATGATGAGGCGTGATTGTCGCTTTTGCTTACAGTCATCCACCCCAAGTCTTGTCATGATGACCAGAGTCTAGCCAGCTATTTGTTCCCTGTTTTGGAGGCCGCAGGACTGATGGTTGTGTAGGCGCTATTACTACTTTGTATGCAGATCAACTTCTTGATGATGGTCGAGTGCATCATTCTTTCGATGCAATTGCAACAGTCAAGCAAGCTCGGTTGCATTGCATCTGCAGAAAGAAGCTGCAGGCCTGCGGGGAGTGGGCGGAAAAGTGTACTACCTATTGTTACATGCCACATGCCTCCGAGGTCCAGAGCCCGGAATAACAACTTCGGGCGGACATCAGACGAGGTTGATAATATCTCCGGGCGGTCCAGTGGACTTTTGCAGGGGGTAATATGTATGTACTACTGTCGCATGCAGGAGTTGCTTGCAACCCCCACGCCCTATCAAGCGAGAGGAAAAATGAGAGAAGAGCACAACGTGCTGCAGTGGACACGCAGTAGTTGTTTGGGACCTTTTATCGGTCCCACACACATTGATCATTGACCTTCCCTTTCCGCTGAATTAGCTTGTCCCGAGTAAAGCCGGTTGTTCCATCTCCAACTGGAGCTGTTGAGTGCTCGATACGCATATGACCAATCAATCCGAAGAACTTGATCGACCACTCTGAATGCGCGATTTCATAGTCGTATTGGGGTGAACCTATCCCGCTCTCCCCTTTCCTTTAAAGCACTGCATGTCGGCACAAGAGCCCAAGGATTATCTTTTTTAAAGCTGCCGGGCCCGGTGTAATGAGGACTGGAAAGCCCTGCTTCAACTTCTTCAACCCCACTGATTGTTCGAGCCCAACTCGAGGAATACACATCACTTTTAATGCACTTGAGCATGCAAGATTGGATGGCCATATATGTGCATGATAGTGGCTGTGGTGGTGCGGCAACACAATATGCACACAACAGGGAACAACATTATCATGACAGGGTCTCGAGAGCATGAAAAAGTGTGGCTAATCACCTCATCTCCAGAGAAAGGTTGCCGTTGGTCAGCTCTGTCTGGCCTTTGGCGGTGCAGACCCTACCACGTGCCTACTGTGCATTTATACTATCTAGAATACGTACAGTAGTGTACCAGCCACTGCTGGGCTCCACCACAAACTCCTTCCAGCCAGTCCGGATAAGTACCCGGTCTCGGGACAAAAGCTTGGGCTTCACCACTGCCCCATTACCCACCGTGTTTGTCAATGTCTCCACAAGTCTTCCGAAAGTCGAGATGCTGAGCAACCCCTCAGGGTTGTGGACCTTCCGTGCCTTGCAGATACTACACCCTGCCCAATCAATGTTCCGGCCATCCGTCACTCCTCTCGGGGGCCCTTCCTCACGCAGACACTGCTAGTCATCGTCTGAACCAAGTCGGATGCCGGGTATCGCTGCATGATTTATGTCCACGAGAAGAGCAGGGATGAAGGGCCCCGATCTTGTCGTTCAGCGGATAGGATCTCCACGCCCATGTTCCCCTCTTCCAGGTGGCAAGCTTGGGCACTCTCACGGACCTCTCTGCTCGGCCAACATCTTGGATTTGGACTAGTCTGATCTGTCGATGTGAAGACTTAAAAAGTGAAGGTATTCTCAAAGAGGTCCTTGGCCCGTGCTGCACATGATGTCAGGTTGTTAGCACGCTGCGGGCTCGGGTCTCATTTCCGCGGATGGATGGCCTCTCTAATTCCCAGCAACCTTTTGGAGGTAGGCAGGCTGGTACGAACTACAGCAAAATCATTGTTGAGACATAGATGTGCGGCAGTCGATCATCATGTGTAACACTACTATAGTTTGTGCTGCGCGTGTGTTTGCGTGCATGCATGTGTATATGTCATGTGTATGTGTATGTGTGTGTGTGTGTCGATCATCGTCATTCACGTCAAACCCTTCCTCTTTTCTCCCTGCTGTGCCTAATGGCGTGGTGGTGTCTACGGCCTGTGCTTACTCTGTTTCAGAAACTTAAAGCACCCAATGCCTGGAGCTTCAATGCCACACATTCTCAAAAATTCCCCAGGTTGGCGCCACTAGCGTCAGGGGACCAGACTCCGACAATAGCCACGTAACACTGAAAAAGGGATGGGACTGACTGCGTGCTGCCAAATATCGTCGGGGATGGCTCCTCGGATCCGGCATAACTCGCCAGGTTTCTCTTCTCAGATTATTGTATTGATATGGCACAATAGCAGGACCCGCAACAGCCGATCAACCGATCTTGTTCACCAATACTGGAAATCGGCTCGGTTTCAGTCCCGGCAATGTCACATTGTGGAGAACACTGACGGGGCCTTCTGGCGATATCAGTCTAGTTCAATCTTCGAATTCAATCCTGTGGGCCCACCACCATAAACAGACAAAAAAAGCGAGCGATTTTTGCAATGGCAGAGGCGTCAAGTGGAGCTGTCTATTGCAGAGATGAAGGCAGCGTGCCCTGTTCAAGGCCTTCTACCGACACGAGAAGAGCTGCAAGAATATCTTCACTCGCCATTGCCACCTTCCTGCGGCGGCGTTAATCCCAAGTCTGGTAAAGGTTCATTTGGAACCCATAGCACAGGAGGGAATACGATGTACATTAGCTCTTAGTATATGATGGTGTTCCATATCTGCAGTCCCCCGCCTTTGGCCCACTCCCCCTTGGGACGTTGGTCCCTGCTGGGAGGGTCGCAAAAGAAAGCATGCAGGTCTGTTGCAGCTTTGATACATACAAAGATGTTCTCACTAAATGTTGTGCCTGGAAACCTCTCCTCCCACCTCCCCCCCCCTCCGTTTCAGCCCACAAATTTCCCACCGCCACACTACAGTACCTATGGCAGAGGGGGAGGCGATGGGGTATCCTGGACAACCGAAGTTGGATGTCGTCCGGAACCAAGACCACTGGCACGCCAGGGGCTAACCAGGAGGAAGAAGGAAAAAGGGAAGAAGACAAAAAAGCTTGATGCCATGGTAGTAGCACTTGAGAACCCTTAAATGCTGCCCAACCCCTGGAAGGGGAAGCGTTCGAGACTGCTCATGCGAGCGTTCATCCAGGCCTGTCTCTGTCTGTCTGCTTTTCCCCCTTCTTGGACGAACATCGTCGAGCCGAGAGCCAGAGGTCAGGCTCGGTGCATCTGCGATGCCTGGCATCAACCAGCTACCTGCTGGCGCCGAATTTGCAGCGGCGATTTCACTGATCTGGGCGTCGTCAAGCTGGATATGTAGCATCCTATTGCTGTGGTTGACATGGTCTCACCACGAAGGATGGTCATGTAAGCAGTTTACCTTCTTTTCTTCTTTTATAATTATGTTTTAATTATTCGATTCATCATGTGCCTATCTCCGATCACATGTACACGCCGAACACGATACTGAGCTCATATCCCAATCACAGACCTTGCCCTCCTTGCCATATCATCACTCTTCAGCAATACCTTTTCCATTATTCAACAAAGTCGAGATATAACTTGGTACATCGACACCGTAACCGAGCAATTCCATATCAAACAAAGACTGCCCGGAGACGACCCAGAACTGGCCATAGCTGGCGGGTCTTATGGTGTTGATCTGGTCCTGTACTACTTACGTACGTCCTGTATACTATCACCTGTACGATGCGAAGGAGGACCTTGTCGCTAACACAGAATGGCAGAGTATTATTCCTACAATGTGCAAGCGATGCTTGTCATGTTTTGGTGTGTTGCTTCTCTGATGCGCACGAAATACTGAATAATCATGACTCTTGTCTGACAAACGCCATCCAGGGCAGTCGAGCTTTGTCAATTGACGTATCAGGTCAGCGAGAACCGCAAGTTTCGGCGTATTTTCCGAAAGATTCACGTTGCAGGGAAATACGTGTCGTTTTTGCTGCCCTTGGTCACGATCCTCTGCCTACGTATTCCTTCTCTGAAACAGAACTTCGTGGTATTCATTCTCATAGCTGATCTACCCTGTGAGTCGAACCTCTAAGTACTGTTTGTCCCAAACCAGTATGCGCCATGATTTGGCTGATGTTTCAATTATTCTAGTAATGCTCAGCCTGGCCATCTCGAGCTGTCTTATGATAGCGGTTACCTTGCGATATGTCCGCTCCAGACAAAAGTTCACACAATGGAGCCCTCAAAGGTTCAACTCCGGCGGCAGTTCACAAGCAGGACACAGTTCGCAGGCAAGCTCCAAAGTCGCCAGCTCTGGGGGAAATAAGGGGCTCTACGACCGCTGGCTCCTGGTCCGATTCACGATTGCTTTCGTGCTCCTTGCGTGAGTCTGCTCATAATAGAATAAAATTCTCACGTAAACTTCCAAGATCAAAGCTGACAGCGATCTATAGCGTCTTCGAAGTCACGAATGCCCTGTTTCAAATCACGACACTGAAGAGCAACATCGAGGACTCAAAGGCTACGACCCCAAATTTGAGCACAGGGCGGGCGAACCAGACTTTGTTCTTATTTATGCCAGGGACCACACCTGGGATCTTTCTGTACATTGTTTTCGGCACCACAGCGGTCTCGCGACGGAAGGTGGTGGACTTGATACTGCCAAGACGGTGGCGTGAATCACGGTCCCAAGGCTCGACGAGGGGGTGTTGCTCTTGTTTCGGTCGCCGTCGCGCCACGCAAGATGCAGCCGCCCTCTCGGCTTGCGAGGGTGGCATCATCGTCGAGAGGTCTCTTGTCATCACGTCAGCCAACCGCACACGCACATCACAGCTGTACGAAGTGGAGGACTTCTCGGACCCTGGCGAGATCTCGCTGGGTGAGATGCCTAAGCGGTCCAGCAGCTTCAATATCCGAAACTCCGGCATGAAGCCCCTGCCAGTGGTCCCAAGAGCACCACCGACGTCGATATACACGACATCTACGACCCACGCGCACTCCTTCAGACCGCCGCGTGAGACCGCCAGCAGTCCGGTCCAAGTGGCCGCAGGACTGTCCGCCATCGTGGAGAAGAAGAGTGTAGATGGCGAGACGGTATCCAGGACGGACACGCAGGACTCGTTGCCAGTGCCAGATGATTACCAACGGATGGGCCCAGAGCACAGTGACGATTCTGGGCCGATATTGCCCATCCAGAGACCCGAAGTGCGGTTCTCTACAAGAATAGATGTTCTTGACGCCGCCAGAGGAGGCAAGTTATTTGGCAGACAGTCCAAGAACTTCTCGCGGTCAAGGGAATAGTTATCTCATGATTTTTTATTTTTTTTGTTTGTCTGGAAACGTTTGAGAACGGCCTCAGGAAAAAACAGAGTCGATCCCGGAAATGGGCGGTTATTTGATACCCTGTTCTACTAAGTTATTTTTTGTATAATATCTGGTCGCCTCATTGTCTCATAGTGCGATTATTATTTGTGTAGCCGAGTATGACAGACCTCATAGCATGAGTGTAAGATTAAAGTTGCCAAAATGAGGCCTCAAGTATTGTATGCAGCCTTGAGCAATCTCAAGATAAAACCAGACTTCTCGAGACGGTATAAAATATTGCGTGTCTTACATGTATGTCATACATGCTCATGCCCGATACACAGCGCTCCTCAAAAGTATGTACAATATAGTTGCTAGACTTCGGAAATTCCTTATCTCAGGCACTATAGCCAAGTGGTTACGGCGCTGGCCTGCTAATTACAACTGTAGTTAACAGATAAGCCAGTCCCTTCGGGGGCGCAGGTTCGAATCCTGCTGGTGTCGTTTTGCTTTTTTCACCCAACCTTTTTGCTCTTTCCCCTGTCTTCGTTTGCATTGCCCCTGTCTATCCTCATTAATTTTCATGTTCCTATGAATTTTTTGCCTCTTGTGCTTTGACAATTTTGGCGACTGTGTTTGCCCAGGGTCTTCCATTTCCGTTTCCCGTTTTTAGCCACTCCTGTATTTCCTCCCACTATATCCTGGATCGGGTTGCCCACAAGACTTCTGCTTTGCGAGCGTATATCTACATATGTGTTTGTTTTTGGTATTTTCAATTTTTAGTACTACTCTGATATATATCACGGAGGCTATGTTTGGCAATTTGTAGAACCAATGCTGGGGTTCGTTTTCAGCACATGGTCAATCATCTCATATTTCCAATATTTGCTGCTTCTCTATTCAATAATGTAGCTCTCTTGTATGCAGACTCACTCTGCGTCTGTACCTTGATGACCACTTTCGCGGCTTTTGTCGTTTGGCAGCGGCTAAGATTGTTTCTCGAGCTCTCACAGCACATCCTAGATATTTGGGTTGATCACTCCATATTTGCTAGACAACGAAGTGAGAGTTTACCGACTGATACTGGTATTGTGCCCAGAAAAAAAGGCTAGAGATTGTGAATTACGGTCCGCAAGTTGTACATGATTAGCTGCTATTTGTATGTATAGAGCCTGGCGTTGTCGTTCCATTTCCACACCCCAAGCATCACCAAGTTCGTCTCTACACTGTGTCTCATTGCTCCCTAACATGAAGATCACGGCACTGCTCCTTCTCGCAGCCTCTATTATCGCTGTGCCCTTGCCACAGGGGGAACTTTGTTAAGTCACTTCTACTGCTGCCTCTGGCTGGATTTCAAGTGAGACTCTTTCTAAGCAGTTTGATCCAGAGGACGCAAAGGTTATCAGGCGAGACGGATCGACAGAGTTCGACACTGATCTCTGCCTTCTTAGAAGGGACGAAGTGAAGCAAATCGGCATTGTCGGAGTCGGCATAGACGACTGTGACTCCTGGGAGGAAGGTTATGTGTCGAAGGAGAAGACTAGGGTGCGAGGTTGTTGAGGCCCCGGGGGAGGGGGGGAGTCGGCGCAGCGGAAATGGCGAAAGAGAGTGTGACGGTAGATCACACGTATTAGCTACTGCACTAACAAATGGCATCACTGGTAAATATGTTGCTGGCCCGTGATGATCAGTACTAACTGCGACCAAAGTCGTCCGGCGTCGTTGCAGCCCTGAAAGCGTTCCCTGGCAAACACCAACCCTAAGCCGTTTATTAATTACTGTATTCCGTTTCTTATTTCGCGTCTCTTGTCTTGTGTAAGTTTTGCTTTAAAATTTAGTCTCTTTGGGGGCGCCAGTTTGGATCTTGCTGTTCTCGTCCTTTGTTCTTTATGTTAAGAGTTGGCTGTCATCCTCGAAAAGGGTGAAACTGAGATTGAACTACCACGTACGAGAGACAACTTGCGGCTTCGGCGGTCAGAGTCGTGGTTCGTCTCACCCGACCTTTCTTGTTGGCCAGACTCTTAATTAATCGGGCCCAGAGCAACGAGACCCGGCCTCCAAGCTTGACTTAATGGGCCAGAGAGCTGAGACCGTCTTGGCGATCCTTCCACATTGTATGATCCTACCTCGCGCCACGATGGATCAGGGTGCACAGCCTTCCTGGATGGGCAGTCTTGAAAAGTTTGGGACAATGTTGGATCTCTTGCAGTTATATGTCCAATTTCAGCCTAGCCATAACAACTCACCTCGCAAATCTAATATTGACCAAGAGACTCAATTTGAAACCTTTGCAGTTCCAGGCCTTGTATTTGAACTCGAACTCAATGCAAGATCTTGACTTAGCTTGCACGAAGACTTAACTTAGGCCTGGAAGTGATGAAATACTCGGGGCTTGTAATGACATTGGCAGCAGGCATGACCAAGTGTACACTATCAAGAATGATATTTACAGTATAATTTATTGGTTAACTCACACTCAGAAAGAATAGATTCTTAACCTCGCTTGTCGTTTGGATACTCGGCATCGGTATCCTCGATAGCACTTCCACACCCGGTGGTCGGCTGCGGCGTGGGCCAAGTCAGTGTTTATGATCATTTGGAACTGTGCGTGCGACCTCTCTTCCGGCCTTCATAATGCTTCATCATCGTGTTTGCATATTCAACTACACCTGAAATTGACCAACAGCCGCCATTTGAGAAGAACTGGAAATCAAATGGGAGCTAATCAACAGTGCAAACACTGAGAATAGCAGGGCCTGTCGTCAGCCCTAATTTTCCTTAGTAAACGGCGGAGGCCAGATCTTAAGACGACGAGCGAGCAGCCAGCCGCCTCTCCATCCTGGGAAGCTCTGACGTTCTTCTTTAATTGTAGAAAGAGCGGAAGGCGGAAGAGGAGGAGAAGCCATTGTGCATACTTCGATCTAGGAGGGGAGAAGGGAAACAAGGATGAAAAGCTGGCTCGAAAGCTGCTTGAAGCTCTTTTGTGGCTATTGTCTATGATTCTGCCCCATTGGAACATCTGTGGACCATATGGACTGATACATACTCAATTACTCAATCAACTAAATGAGTAGGAGAATTGAGATACATTTGAAGACAAAATGTAAACTTTGTTCCCGCCAACCTAGCTATACCAACAACAGGACGGACGGCACCGGACAGCGGAGTCGGCCTCACTCGGTGGATATTGGTCCTTACCGTCCTCTGCCCGAGTACTCGCCGGCATCTTCAATTTCTGCCCTCGATAGCGTAAACGAGGAGCGTGACAATATATCTGTCTGGTGTATCTTCAAGGCCAACTTTGTTCAGCGGAGGCTGGGCTTCCGCCTTGCTCGCAATGCCTTGGATTATCGTCTGTCCGCAGACGAGTTCTATGATACTCGTCAACTTCTTAATTTGACACTGTGAAATCGTGGAGTTGGATGCAAGTAGAGGGTCAATTTTTTATATTTTTTTTATTGTTTGGGTTGTATTCTCCTTTTTTTCTCCTTTTTTCCTTCCGAGATGAATAAGAAAAAGCAAAACAAGGGCACCATCAGCGAATATGTATCGAGCATAGCGGTAACATTTTGGGAGAATATCAGCATGTGAAAGCGCGGGATTGGTGGCGTATGATTATTGACCAGGAGCAATTCTAAAAATGAGTGCATGTCACAGCCACAGCCTATCACAAGGCGGATACAAAATTATGAATCCTGACACTGACTGGGAATTTCCTAGTGCTGTGGGCGTCTTGGTTGTAAGCTGACATCCGCGACCCCGCTTGCGTCCAACAGGTCCCGGCCCTGTCGCTATACATAGCCTGTTCGGTTAATAATGTCACCCTGATGGTCTCCTTGGGTCGACCACTCGGTCAGGCTAAAAAAAAAAACCCACCCCCAGAGCAGCGAAAAAGAGTGTAGAAGGCAAAGGCATCGCGTGCACACACGGCTCGAGAGGATGTTGTTGGCCCGCACTCGGCCGTGAGTCTGACAAGATAGATCCATTTAGCTGGTTCCGTTTCAGAATGTTCCCCAGAATGGGAGCATATGGGAATTGCACACTCACAAGATTGCCATTGTGAATCATGTCATGGGTGCCAAAATAGCTGCAGCAGGAACAATCGCGACAGAAGGAAATACATATATGCACGTCGGTTGCTCATGACCACACTTTCTATCAACCACCACCACCACCACCACCACTCATCACCACTTCTCCATCTCCTTCACACCACCTTCTCGGTCTGCTTCACAGCTTAGGATCATCTCCACACTCAACAGACAATCTCAAATCCTCCAACCTCCTCTTTTTTCTCTCTCTTCCTCTCTCAAGATGCGTGCCACTATCTTCTTCACCGCTGTCGTCGCCAGCCTGATGAGCGCGACCACCGCCCTGCCCATCGAGCAGAGGGTGCACGGCATCGTCCCCCACCGCCAGGGAGCCCATGAGCTGCACCAGCGCGCCATCCCTCGCTTCTAAGTTTTCCGCCGCGAGTCACAACTCTTTCAACTCGAGAAATGAACACCATCTGAGCCGTCAGTCATTACTCTTGACGCTGATCCTTGTGCAACTTCCGTGAGATCTCCTCACGGTCCGACGAATGCTCTAGGCAGTCCTTGTGCCTGATGCGAGGACACTATGACCAAAGCCCAACCTGGACCTCGTCGGAAAGCTAGCAAAGACAGCTATTCAGTTTCGATTGAAGAGCAGTCTCTATGGCCTCGTCCTTTGGGATGGATCAGCCGGTGGAAGCATGAGAGGCTAGCCAGGCTAGCCTCTTTACCGTCTTGTTTTTTTAACTTCTCTTCTTCTTCAACTTTTTGTCCTTTTTGGGTTTAATTACATTTGTATCCTTAGAAAGACATTTTAGGATTTGGCGTTTGTTCTGGGAATCGTACCACTCACTGAGTGAGTACCCAGTGGTTGTTAGCAAGAGAGGGAGGGGAAGGGAAAAAGGGGGTTCTATATCAAAGAGTACACTGTATTTTCGCCTGTGAATTTCGCACTGCTTTTGGGAAAGGGCGATTGGGCGGTAGCTTATACAAGCACAAGAAACTTTTGAATTTTCAAATATTGAGATTTTGCTTATTGCGCTTGAGAATCTAGTAGTCTTTTATTTCTCATATTTTGCTGCCATGGCTTTATCTGTAAAATTGTGTTATTGACCTGGATAGCTCGATAGGTGTTTGCCTCTGCAAGGCATGCTTTCAAGGAAAATAAAACCAAGATGATTGCAATAGAAAATGAATGACGCTTACTGTGTACCACACAGTAACATGTGGCAGGCGGACGCCACGGCACGATCCGCTGGGTGAATAGACGCCAAGCGTTGGTGCCTCCGGCCCCGAAGGTCCGAGCCCGGGAGCATACATAGCGCTTTTTACAGGGCATGAAAAAAGTGGTGACGTCGTCTACAGCCAAACAGGCGGGCTGGAGTAGAAGTATGAGACGCATCTTGTTGTTCGGACTCGGCAAGATGGGATGTCCATGTACACCGATGTCCGAGTGTACACAGTAGTGAGGGCCGGGAAATGCAACCAACGTCTCTCTTATACTCCCTGCAAAGCCTACCCCGAGATAGTTGCCTCACTTTATAGCCGATCAGAACACCAGTGTGACGATTCGATGCATGAATGTCTCGTGTGACAGAAGCGCATGGAGGACGGAATTATAAATATTTGACCCCTCTCTGACCACTGTCGTGTCATATGGGGACCAGCAGGTTTCTTTTAATCATACTGCTTAACAATTCGACGAAATTTATCACTTGGCCACAGGAACTAAACTCGCAACGTTGACCAGAATCCAATACCGGCCTTCTCAATTTTCCCACCAGTCTATAACAAGTCTTAGCACATCTTCACCCTGCCATGGCTCCCCTCAAAGTCCTCATCGTCGGCGGCGGTATCAGCGGCCCAGCGCTGGGCTACTGGCTGTCCAAGCTTGACTGCGACATCACCATCGTGGAGCGCAGCCCAGATCTGCGCGCTTCAGGCCAACAGATCGACATCCGAGGCCAGGGGCTGACCGCCATGCGCAGGATGGGCCTGGAGCCAGCGGTCAGGGAAAAGGTTGTGCATGAGCATGGCCTGAAGTTCATCGACGAAAGGGGCAACGTCAAGGCCCTCTTCGAGGCCAATCTGTCGGGCAAGGGCCGGCAGAGCTTCACGGCCGAGTTTGAGATTATGCGCGGCGACCTGGTGCGAATCCTCTATGCCGCCACCAAGGAGAAATGCACTTATATCTTCGGCACAACGATCGAAGACTTTGAGCAGCATGGAGATGGCGTGCATGTGAAGTTGTCGAACGGGACCGAGGGCGACTTTGACCTCCTCGTCGGTGCGGACGGGCAGAACTCGAAAACGAGGAGAAAACTGCGTGGCCCCGACCAGGACGACGCCTTCCACGATTTGAAGTTGTTCATCAGCTACTTCACTGTGCCCAAGACAGAGAAGGACGAAAACTACGCGAGGGTGCTGTTGCTACCCCGCCGCCGCCTCATTGCGACCAGAGTCGATAATCCCAAGACCATGCAGGTCTATCTCGGCATCCTCGACCCCAACGATGAGCTAACGGAGCTGGAGGAGGCGATGAAGTCTGGCGACGCCAAGAAGCAGAAGCAGATCTATGCAGACCAGTTCCGAGGGGCCGGATGGGAGGTCCCCAGGCTGATGGAGGGAATGCTGCATTCCACAGAGGCAGACGACTTCTACAGCCAAAAGGTCGGCCAAGTCAAGATGTCCAACTGGGCTAAGGGCCGGGTGGTTCTCTTGGGTGACGCTGGCTATTGTGCCTCCCCCGTCAGCGGCATCGGTACATCTCTTGGGCTTGTGGGTCCCTACGTGCTCGCTGGCGAGATCTCGAGACAGCTCAATCACCAGCAGCAGAGCGGCAGCGCCACCTCGCAGGACCACGGACGGGCCATCGACGTGGCGCTCGAGTCTTACGAGGCGGTATTCCGGCCCTTTGTCACGCAGTGCCAGAAATTGCGCCCGGGTGTGCCCTCCATGGCGTATGCTGACGGCGAATGGGGAGTCTGGCTGCGACAAGTTGTCCTTGGCTTGATCTCAACCCTACGGCTTCATAAACTCATTGAGCGCTTTTCGTCGGATGAATTTGGTGGCGGGTGGAAGCTGCCAGATTATCCTGAGCTGAAGTATGAGTACGGGTCCACAACAGGGGCCATGAATGGCCTGAATCACCAATGAAGATGAACCTGGATACATCTACCATTAATTACTTGGCCAGGACAGATGATGGATTCGCGTTGGACGAGCGGGCTTGCGTGTGTTGGTTTTGTTGTGACTTTTTTTTTGGTAGGATATGAAGGAAATCGACCTACCTGGTCGCATATCTTTCATAATTGGGCAGACTATGGACCATAAAGAGTGCTTTACATATATAGCCCATGTACTAGGGATTTAGGAAGTTGTTTACCAATATACGAACTGTACTTCCAATTTACGGCCGTTGAATGTTTGTCTTGATTGAGGTGATTGCAGACAAAGTGACCGTCAAGTTTCAAAAAGCTCCCCAAACAAACTGAAACTAGGCTAATGACACATGAAAGGTGTCGGTGATTGTGGTTATATGCAGAGCACTGGAAGTTTGCTACAAGAAGGTCATAATAGTGGAACGGCAGCTTCACACCGTCTGGCCTTGTTCGCATGTCTCATGGTGGCTACCTTCACTATCATCCATGGATAATATTTGTACCCTTACCAGCTCTCATAGGTCTAATTTTTGTGACATTTTCTAATACTTGAGCGGAACTCTCATCGCTGCTGCTGCTGCTGCCGCCCTCTAAGTTGATTTCATACCCCCAACAATCCTTCCTTCCTTCTATGGCCCTCGCGCTGACAGTGCAAGACAATGTCACCCATATCAGCAACAAGAGACGATAATTCGGATGGCAACGGTATTGACCCTGTTTGGATCACTATTGCTGCAATCATACCCATTGTGTTCACCGGCGTCCTGTTCTGCTGCTTCTGCGGTTGCCAGCGACGCCGTGATGGGGTCCCAGCTGCTGTGAGGATAATGACTATTCACTGTTCACACAATTCTTTGGCACCACTTACCATGACTGATGTGTTTTACCTCTGGCAAGGAAGAAGAGAGGCGGCGCCAGTGGCCCAGTCCAAGGGGCGAGGTCGAGTTCTCGGAACGCTAAGCCTGGAAGGACTGGCAATACTGAACTCCTCAGAGGATGCAAGATACTTGGGTTCTGGTGAATGTGGGATACCTTCATGTAAATATATTGATTCCTGTCTTCCTTCCTTCTACCTGCTGCTGGATCTCTTGCTTTCATGGATCCTTTGAGCAAAGTTGACGTTGTCCAGTGTCATTATACGCTTATCAACATGGCAGTGCCATCGGGTGCATCGCTACTACCCCCAAGAAAAACATACATGACTCAAAGGCTCCCTTTCTTTAACTGTGGCACGGGGAAAGAACGATTCGTACATACATCTTCTGATAAGTCAAGCTTCGTTGGAAAACATGGTGCCCAAGCCCGGATCTCAACAAGCACCCAACTTCACAAGAGTATGACACAGCTTCAGCATTTCGCACAGCTCGGATAGCATTAATCCTTCCCCCGTTTTCCCTCTCTATAACCCATCAAGTCATCAATAGACTACCACTTATACCTAATTCCAACAGAACACATCGTTTTCAGCATGTCGACCAATCCGTTCAGAACTCCGACGAAAAGACTCGCGGGCTTGCGCTGCCCACGGAAGTCCAGCAGAAATGTGAAGAAGACTGCGCGCTCTCCACTCATGCCGACATCTCCTTCCAAGCTGAACACACGAAACGATGACATCTTCGTCAGACAGCAAAAGGAAGGCAAGGATTCGAACTTTCCAGCCGAAAATGACATTCTGAATATCGAGGTCGCTGCGCGCGCACAGCCGGAGAATCCGCCCCCGCCCACCATGAAGACCACCACAAAGAGGCAGCGCAACGGGATAGAGGCTGAAAATGAATTGTCTCGCCCCAAGAAAAGGAAGCAGCAGCAGGAGAGCCTAGCCGGAAGCTAGGAACAGGAGGACCCCAGCAACAGCAACAACAATGAAGCCAGCAACGAGAAAGGAACGTCATGCCGGGCAGAGGAGACAGACAAGCTGTCCAGTGGAGACCTATCGTCTATGATTGGTGATCTGTACCAGGTCTCTCACACGAGGCCACAGGGAATTCTGCGCACAAGTTTCAGAGAGGCTTGGATACCGCCTTCGACGCCGCCCGAGAAGGTCGTCCGTTTCACCAGGAACGTCTCGACAGCTGAGCAATCACCTGTTGCAGCTACTGGGCCCCCGGCGTATTCAACACATACACAAATAAGGCCTTCTACCAGATGCTCGGACTACGAGGCACCGTCCGACCCCATATACAACACTCTCGCCTACGGCCCACCTTGGGCTGTGTTTACAGAACAAGAGAACGTGCATGTCGAGACAGTTTCCCCACCTCCAGTATATGTCCCAAGCCCATCTCAACGCGTCCGCGGTGACATCGCCTGGGGCTGGCCCTGGGTTGATAGACTCTCCCCATCTAGCTCGGAGTACCATGCCTTTGCGGCAGATGACTACGAAGACAACGATGGCGACGACAACAACACAAATCTCGTACAAGAGAGCATCAATTCGGCGCTTCTATGTACTATGCCGCGTGCTAGGCAGTTAAAAATGGATCCGGCGATCTCGTGCCCCCAGCCGAAACTCGGGCCACGCCCAAGCCCGATGTTGACTATGCCAAAGCTTTGCCTGTGAAGGCTTGACAACTGGCGGTAGCAGATTTCTAGGCGGGTTTGGTATTCGAAGTGGACTAAGATGAGTTGCTAGAGTATGACAGTGGGAATCAGTAGTTGAATTATGGTGGGGAGTAAAGGTTGAATTGCGTTGTACGTCCTCCCGCTTTAGTAGCACGCATTTCTACAGGATCGACATCTGCACGATGGAGCTTCTCTAACAGCATTCTTACGTGGCATCACAATGGTTCGTGAAGAGAGCACAGAAAAACTATTTGGTGTGTCTCAGGTTGAGCTAGGGTATTGAGCGGTAGGAGGTGGTATAGAAGTACTGTAGCATCGTGGGAAACTAGAAGCTCTAGAGATGTGCCACACAAGGCAGGTATACAAAATTATTCGTTTTCGACACACTCACTTCCACCGAATTTATATTGTCTCCTCCGTGTCATGCAACCAGTCCCACGCATCCAACCCTAAATCACCTTGTAGCGGCTGGGCAAGAGTAAATACCACTACGACATTTCTCTGGCAGAGTGTTTGCAGCAGTGAGGGCGAGCTGGCTGAGACACAAGTTACTTGAGCCAGGGAAACTCCAAAACGGGCGGGCAGGGCATCCCATTCCTGGCCGCTCTAGGTTAGCACGAGAGACATGAAGACGTGGTTGGGGGTAAAAAAATAATGCTTTTCTATGCCCTACAGCTGAACTAACGCCGGCCCAATGAACCAATTTGCCGCAATATACACCAGGAGGAAAGGGCTTTTAAATGTTAATATACAAGAGCACTGCCGTGCTGCACCCTTGGGTCCCTCACTACGCATCAACGCCCCTCCCTTCTTGTTGGGCAGCCTGTGCGGTCAGCTGCTCCTCCTCATCGACGTCGACAAGCTCGTGCTTCCCCTTCCAAGCCTTCTTAGCCTGCTTCTCCAGCACGTCCCAGTCGCCGCTCATCTCGCACATGTCCTTGAATTGCCCGCTCTCCTTCTTCATGAGCTCCCATGGATGTCCAAATTCCAACACACTGCCCTTGTCCAGCACCAGGACCTTGTCGTAGTCCACAATGGTCTGGAGTCGATGGGCAATCGTGATGATTGTGCTGCTCTCCAGCTCGCGCAGCGTCTCCTGGATCTTGGAGTCCGTGGCATAGTCGATGGATGCGGTCGCCTCGTCCATGAGCAGGACTCTCGGGCTCTTGAGCATCGCGCGCGCGAGACAGAGAAGTTGACGCTGGCCCTGAGAGAGGTTGTTGCCGGACTCGGTGACAGGCGACGAGAGGTCCAGGAAGATGTTCTTGTTTGTGGCGACACGGGTAGATGAGGCTGAGGATGTGATGCTCTCGGCAGCTGTGGTTGCTCCGGGAGCGTCAGCGAGCGATGACGAGGGACGTGTAGACGTCGGGGTTGTCTCGTTCGGTCCGATGAGTTGCACACGGCGCAGGGCAGCAAAGATCTGCTCGTCGTTGTACATGTCGAAAGGGTCCAGATTGCTCTTGATGGTGCCCATGAAAAGGGTCGGGTCTTGAGGGACGATGGTGAGTCTCTCACGCAGGTCACGGAGGCCGATGAGGCCAATGTCGATATCATCAATGAGAATCTTACCCTCCTCGGCCTCGAGAGCACGGAAGAGCGCAAGAGCCAGCGACGACTTTCCAGCACCGGTTCGGCCGACGATACCCACCTTCTCCATAGCACCAATCTTGAAGGTAAGGTTCCTCAAGACGGGATCAAGATCTGCTCGGTACCGCGTTGTGTAGTTGATGAACTCCACCGAGCCTTTGCTAGGCCAGTTTTGAGGTGGACGGTTCTCCTCCACAATCGACAGAGCCTCCTGTTCGACATCCATATACTCCTTGATACGCTCAACCGAGTTCATATTCTGCTCGTTCATCGCGTACAGACGGACCAGCCAGAGCATGTTCTCGGCGAATCCAATAGCGTATGACAGCGAGATACCAGCGGAGCCAGGATCAATCGTACCAAGACTCAGAATGACGAACATACCAGCGAAGAAGGCGACCAGATCTCCCAGGAGGTCAGTCCTGAATGCGAGCCATCTATTAGCAGCCCACAGGTAGATGAACGGACGCAGTTGCGCATTGATCTTGTTCAAGTTCTCGCGGACAAAGCGACGTTCATCGCCGTAGGCCCGGATGGTAGTCACACCGCTCAAGGTCTCTCCGAATTGTTGGAAGAGTGGGCTGCGCTGCACAGATTCAAGACGCTTGAGATCTCGAGACGAGGCAAGATAGAACTTGCCGAGGAAGATGTACGAGACAGTGATGAAGAAGCCGGCTATGAGGAACCCAGGGGTGACAGTTGCGATCAGGACAATGGTAACGATGATGCCCAGTGCACAGGTCATAACTCCGATGGCGACGGGCGCGACCTCTTGATCAACACCCTCGAGGTCTTTGCTGAAACGATTCATGATCTGTCCGAGAGGAGTGACATCGAAGAACTTAAATTTGGCCTTGGTGACGGCTGTCATTAGACGAGTATGAAGCCTCCATGATGCCGTTAAGGAACCAAGGAAGATCCAGAGATCCCTGAACAGAGCCGCGGCTGCACCTATCAGCCCGATAATGGCAAGAACGGAGAGGTAGTAACCGACGTTGACACCCGAGTTGTCCGCGACGGACAATGCTGCTGCACCAGTGACGTTGCTCTGGAGCCATGACTCTGGTTTGACATAGGTCGCAATGGAGGCGAAGTAGGTTGGCGAGACGGAGCCTGTCTGGTAGTTCTGGGAGCTCGTGCTGAACTGGATCCTGGACACGTCCTCGGTCTGGGGATACTGATTTGCCCAGTGCTTGATCCACAGGTTAGAGGCAACACCGGTGACCTGCTGCGATATGAAGACAACGCTAGCAATGATCCAGAACCACCAACCACCCATTGAAGCCAGATAGAGCTTCAGCACCGGCCACTGGACTGCACCGACAGCCTTTGACTCGTCCATTGCCTCCTTTTTTTCGCCCTTCTTGCCACCGGACTTGGGCTTAGAGAGGTTGTCGCCGTCTCCAGCAGCATCGATCAATGTGTTTCCACTCTCCTCGCCAACACTAGACGGCACACGAGAGGGAACCCGCGATATCGAAGCAGAGGCTGTGCCGGGCTTGGCCTTCTGGACCTCTTCGCCCAACTTGCCCGAGTCTATCACCTCACTGGCGGCACCCTGAATAGACACTCGGCCGTTTTCCATGACAACGACGTAGCCCGCATGCGGAACAGTCAGCGGGATGTTGTGAGTCACCAAGAGGCAGGTCCGTCCGCTCATCAGAGGGCCCTTGAGGCAGTTGTTGAAAATCCATTGGGCAGTGTGAGAATCGACAGCGCTGAGACAGTCATCAAGGAGCAGATGCTTCGAGTTCGAGTAAACGGCTCGCGCCAGGGAGATACGCTGCTTCTGGCCGCCAGAAAGGGTGATGCCCTTCTCGCCGACCAGGGTATCATCACCGTTGTCGAGGATCTCTAGGTCTCGCTCGAGAGCGCAGGCGACGATAACCTCTCTATACCGCTTCTCGTCGAACGGTGCCGAGAAGATGATGTTCTCCTTGATGTTCGCGTTGACGAGCCAGGCACTCTGAGCAACATAGGCGCATGTCTCGGCTAGGTCCGTCTCGGGGTCGACAGGGACATCCTCGCGGCTGCGACCACCTGGCAGATACACCTTTCCGCCCATCAAGGTCATCTCACCAAGTAGAGCCATCAGCAGTGATGTCTTCCCTGAGCCAGTAGGGCCGGTGATGACATTCAGCTTGCCAAGCTTGAAGTCGATGTTCAAGTCCAGCAAGCGGAAGGCCATGGAGCCATCCTCGGCGACAGCATTGCTGCCCCCCCAGATGAAAGTCGCGTCTCTGAACCCAATGACGCGGTTGCCGTTCTCGTCGATGTTGTCCTCGCCAAGCTGGTCAAATTTTGTCGTCTCCTCCTCGTTCAAGAACTCCTCGATACGGTCGATAGAGACCTTGGACTCTTGTACATGGGCGATCATGTCGCCGATCTGGTCGAGTGGGAAACGTAGCAGCATAAACAGCGAGATGGCCGTGAATGCGACCGAGGGATACAGAGGCTTCTTCTCAATGAGTGTGTAAGACAGGAAAGAGAAGAACGTGATTAGTATAGGAACCGTGTTCCACACAGCAACAGCAGCTGCCCAGATCATGTACCGCTTCCGCAAGGCCTTGAGCTCTGCCTTACGCTTCTCATCGACGATCTCGGCGAAGCGGTATTCCCAAGCAAAATACTTGATGATCCTTATATTTTGAAGCACCTCGTTCGTCGTGTGAATTCGCTTGTCAGTAGCGGCCATGATCTTTTTCTGGCTGCTGTTGAACGCCTTTCCGAAGTAGATGTTGACCGGCAGCAGCATTGCCATAACGATGAAGCCCGGGATCGCGCTCAAACCCAGGACCTGGTAGAGGAGGAAAACGGAGACAATCAGCTGCGTCGGCGCATGCGCGACCAAGAAGTGCAGGTACGCGGTCACCTCGGACACCTTGAAGCTGTCGACGGACATAAGGTTGATGATAGTGCCGAGATTGGCCTGCTCATCGCTCGCATCCTTCTTGTCGGCATCAGGTCCGTCAGTTGACGCCGTGGCACTGCCATTCTGCTGCTTGTTGCCATCTTTGCCGAGTCCCAGCTTCTTCTTGAGCTTGGCCATCCAACCGGTCTCTGTCGCACCATCCGTCTTGATCTTCCCGAGGACAGCGTCATTGCCAGCTGCAGCTTTCCGCCTCAGGGCCTTGGCGTAAATATCGCCGATCAGAATAGCTCGGACGTTGATGCAAATCTTGCGACCGATCCACAATGCACGGTTGTCTGCAACCGTTCTGACGAGGTCCGTTACCGGCAGCAGAATGACATACAGCCACAAGACGTTAAGAGGGGCCTGACCGGGATGCTCGATGTACTCTAGGATGGCCTTGAGAAGCATGGTCGGCATGAATGTGAAAATCCCCGATAGGATGGCCCACCAGACCTGTGCGAGCAGCATCGTCTTGAAGTACGCGAGCAGATGATAGGACAGAGCCATGGTCTTCTTGGCCTGACGGTAGTGGGCCAGCACCGCACCGGCCTTGTCTTTGGGCATGAGGTTCCATACATGAGCGAGTTCCATAGTCTCCTTGTAGCCCTGCCAGGTGATCGCGTCGACCCATGAGAACGTGAAGCTGGAAAAGATGGATGCCAGGGGTTCCTTGGACGGCTGAATACCGTCCTCCCACTCTAGAAGCACGGTCCGGTTGCCCTTCCTAGTGGTGATGGCGATTGTGAACAGCAGGGTGGTCAGAGCGAACTCCACGATGACCAGAACCTGGGTCAGCCTCGAGCTGGGTCGGATGATGACAGAACGGCATAGAACCAGGGCGAACAGCCACTGAAGTGAGTAGATGGCTGCCGTGTGATTCCAGAGATGAGGAATGCGCCATTGAGTGTTTCGGAGGAACAATCGAAGGCTGGCGAGGGTCAAGACGTAGACCCAGGTGACGAGACCAACCACGGAGGGCAGAGAGGCCTTGCCCCCAAAGGCGCCAGTCACAAGTGCCGTGATGTTCACGGCGACCAGCCCGATGATAGTTAGCTCCTCTACGATAACAACGAGGTCTTGCGCCAGCGGCGCATCTGCCTGAACAATAGATCCCCTTGTGGTGGTTTTCACGAGGGCGAGCCGGCCACCGCTGATCTCGAGCGCCTCATCTTCAGAGTCCTCCAGCACCTCCTCCTCCTCGGCGGGAAGGTCGGTATGGGAATGTATCGCGTGGCCGTTGGTGTCTCCATCTTGTATAGGGGCGTATGCCTCTGCCTTTTCCCTCCTTGACCTGACTGTCCGTAGGATGTTCTGTAGTAAGACGTGCAAGAAGGATATTGATATTATCACAGCGGGGAAGACAACCTTGAGATAACTGCTCGGCGAGGCGCACTTCTGGTCAGCAGAGGGGATTGACTCGGTAGGCGGTGGGTATAGAAGAATAAAAAGAAGAAGGGAAAAAAGGGATCATAAGGGGGGTAGGGCGTGTGGCACTCACTCTCTCTGGAAGCACAAGGTAAAGTCGTCAACTCGCCATACTGGCCACGAGCATGTCGCGAACCCAGAATCGAATCCAGACACAGGCCCAAGCATTATGTCGCGGCGCCCCCAATCATTGACACCACCTTGCCGTGGCTGGCGGAACCCAGAGCTGGTCAGCCGATAAGCGAATGACGGTCGGATGTACTCGGTGGCAAGGGTAAGAGTCTAAGTGTGAGGTCACTGCGACAAGGTGGCGGTGCTGGTCGGCCGCAGAGGCGTCGTCGTCCTTTGGCGAGAGCAGCAGCAACAGTTATAGGCGGTGACGAATCTAGACCCAGGGCAGTAGCTACAAATTAGTATTAAAGGGAAAGAGAGGCCAAGAGATCTTGACAGTAAACAAATAGGCGGGAGGGGAAAGTAAAGAGAAGGTGGAGGACGGAGGTAGAGAGGGAGAGAGGAGAGAGAGAGAGAGAAAATACAAATTCCCAAAAAAAAAAGTTCCGCCCTCGGCAAGAGACAGAGGCAGGCGGAAGGGGTGACCGTTGAAGGTTCGTGGAGGAATTACTGGGCTTGCTGGGGCATATCATGTTACTGCTAAGTAAAAGGACTTGTCCGGCTAGTGGGGTTGACCCCTCTGCCCGCGCACCCTGCCATCTCTCTCTGGTCATACTGGGTAGTGCCTAGTGTTCTGCTGATAGTCCTGCAGCGCAGTCAATACTATTACTGCGTACGTACGCTATCCAGCACTGCGCTGCTGGTCGCTAGAGGCATTACTGCGTTATCGGTGGGGCTCCCCTGCCGACAAGTGAAGGCTAGACCAGGCCGGGGATGACTAAAGCACGCAAGTTACCGAGCTATCTTCCCTATCGCCAGGCAGCAAGGGCCACCCTCAGGGAAGTCGACCACAGGCGTGTATGGGAGACCCCTGCGTTCTCTGTATCCGAGATGGTCTTACTTTGACCATGGTATACCTTCTCTGTTTAACTTTTCCCGTCAGTTGCCTGCGAAAACAAGATCCAGAGACTCAAATGACGAGAGAACTCAATTCTGTGGGCATGGCGAGGTAAGAGATGCACAAGTAAGGTGGTTGCAGGTCCAGGTCCAATGGCGCGACCGAAATTGACCTAATACCCAGAACATTTCTCCACCACCACGGGACCCGTCCATGACGCAGACAGACTCGAAGACCTCATCGCGATCCCAGGATTGCCATGTCTCACCACCCTTCACCTCCGCGTCCCCCCCCCCCTTTATCCTCCCCTTCCAACATCCTCTTTCTCCGTGCCTCCCTCGCTCTCTCTCTCTCTCTCTCTCTCTTTCTCAGTCTTCCTTTCTCTAAGTACTCGGAAAAGAAATTAACTACTTGATGGCTGGCTGCAGCCAGGCGAAGAAAAACAAACTGCAGGGGTCCGACTTCATCCCATCCTCCTTGGTCGTCAGGTGATGTCCACAGGACGGGATGGCAGCTTGCATCATTATTAAGGTATATTGGGACACAAGGCTGGTGTCACGCATGTGCTAACACCATAGTACTACTGCTGAGAACTTCATTCTTTCCCCCCATGGGCACTCGTTCACTTAGCCCATGTCATCCCATGCAGCTCGGCGGCTCTAGTCCACAACGGTTCACATATCCTCCAGGGCCCTTTGAGAACTGGAGTCATGCGTGTCAGGAACTATCACTGCAACCTGCAATCCTTCACCACCCCACCTTACATATGCAGGGTAGGTACAACCCCTCACTGACCATGCATGTACATAGTATTATACATTCACAGTCCAACATCAATGAACCCATAAACCCGTCTACGTCGTGCCCCTGCCTTTCCTATAATCCTTGAGAACGTGGTGTACAAAGGGCGGGCTGCACGCACAGATTGGAACGCGTCCGCCCGTTGGGGGCCGCCGAGGGGGGGGGGGGGGGGAGGAGAGCCCTGAAGAGGTTGACTAACTCGGCGAGATTACTTTACTCACTTAGGCTTATCAGATCAAATCCTACCGGTGCCTTCACCGGAGCTGGTCTTTTTATTCCCGGATAGCCAAAACCAGGTTAGCAACCACCTTCCGAATCAGAAGGAATGTAGGAGGGGAGACCAGGTGTGCAGGTCGCGTGTTCGGACCATTCCTTACGCCTTCGTCAGGACGTGACGGCCTTTAGGGGGAAGCGTAAGTTATGTAGCGAGTTCTCAAGCCACAAAAGTGAGCCTTCACCTCGACCAGGTAAGGCTCGCTGCGGCTCTCCCTGTCCAGACAGACGGTCACGATGGATTAGTGTGTGTAGGTTCCTTGGGCGGCATGGCGCAGAGCGTTCCATTGAAAAGGAGCGGTGTGCACAGGCTACACAAGCGAACAATTCACCCGAGCTTCTACATAGTGGACAATCGCCCCAGGGCAGTCTTGGTAGATCCCCAAGCGTAATCCATGTTTGGGGGCCTACTTACCTCTTCATCCTCCTGCACAATCCCGTCCCTACCGAAACTCTGCCGCGAAGCTACGTAGTAACAGTATGTTACATCACCGTCACCCCCCCGAAGTCATATGATTGTTTACTTATTTGGAGACGATGTAGCAGAGTGGGCTTTTCTTCTTTCCCCCCCCCCCTTTTTCCTCTACTTTGGTCATTTCTTTCATCTTTGTCATGGAAAAAGAAAAGTCCCTTCTCCCTCCCTCTTGGTACTGTCCTCTTTTGCTCCGAGCAACATTTAAATTACATAATCACACAGTCTCCTACAAAATCAAAGTTGATACTTCTTCTATATTCATTTTGTCATAGGAGCATGGCTATTCATTGAACATGATCTAGAAGACTTGATGATTGAAGAGAATACAACTAATACTTGATGCACAGGGCTTCAGCTCCATCGTAGCCAAGGTTTTGTAGACATATAACAATGCTTACAAGAAAGGCACACGCACCCGTATTTAGCAGACATCTAAATACAATGCTAGAGCCAAAGTCTGTGAGGACGAACGTGGACGGACAAGGATAGTGTCAAGCACATTGTCGTTCTCGAGTTCTGTTGGCCCTGAAGTCAAGTAATGGCCAGTCTATTGTCTCTCTCAGTTGTGGGTGGTGAGGCCAATATTTCGGCCACGTAAGTGAAGTGCAGTGAAAGGGTTTCCTATCGAAACACTGCAATAGACGCTGTTGGCTTTCAGAGACTTAGCCTATCCTGATCTGTGCTACCCTTCGCTTTTGTTATCTAGGCTATATATTCCAAAGCCAAATTACTGAATGAGGTACAGAAGTTTTGTACAGCCTGAGTTGTGATACACCTTGAGCCTGATGAACGCTTTTTATCCCCCGCCCCCGGGGGCCCTTTTCTTCAGTGTAAGCCCCCGTTGTGCTTCAATTTCAAAAGATGCAACTTTATGTGCTGACATTTTACATGTTAGATTTGAAACATCAGTGTGTGGTCAGCACGACTTTCCTCGGCAAGGAATATGCCACAGTTCGTTACGTCTGGGGCATGGTTGCATTCCCCAAGTTGATCAGACAGAACGTGGCAGCCCTCAGCAGACCTGGCGCACTGAATCCACATAATCCGAATCTTGCAGTACATAGGGTTGTGAAGGATGCTATGATCTTGGCCAAGTCCCTTGGGCTTCGGTATATCTGGGTTGATAGTCTGTGCATTGTTCAGGACGAGGAACACGATTGGGAGTATATGGTCCCACTGATGGATCGCATTTATGGAAGCGGTGTTGTCAATATTTGTGCTGCTGCCGGCCAAGACTGCTCAGCCGGACTGCCTGGAACACCATTGAACACTCGCGGTGCCGTGCAGCCAGTGATCACTCTCTTTGAGATGAAGTTGTTGGCCGTAAGGGCGATCGAGGACGTCATCCGGCGGTCGGCATGAAATACGCGGGCATGGATTTCTCAAGAGAGGATCTTGGCCAGATGATGCATCATATTCGTTGAGGATCGCGTCTTCTTCCAATGTCGACAGTCAACGTGGTCTTGGTGCGGTTGGGAGGGGAAGGCTACTGTAAGCCACTTCTGCTCCTTGAGTCCATAAGTCGGTTACTAATTCAGGCCTTGCAATCAGTGGCGAGTGTCCATGATTGCAAGCTGTCTTCTCAACCTCAACGAGTGGTTGAGGGAGCACACGTGGGTCGTCTGGTACGTCTTGACGGACTCTGGAATGAGTCCTGTATGGAAGACGGAGCAGGTATTGAGTTACCCCGAACCCACCCGCCGGGGGGAGAGGTCGAATCGATGGGAAGGATACAACTCCACATTCGTGGGACCAGACGGCCGTCTTGCCCAGGATGGATCAATGCGTGAATTCAAAACCGACCAGATCAACCATCCAAGAACCCGAGAGAGGACGGCTCTATTTCTGGACGGACACTGCCTTTTTCAAGCTCTCGCTTGACAATCTGGCCAATCCCGAGTTTGCATCGAAGTTGAACCCAGGTTTCCAAAGGTATGGCCTGCTGGACAAGAATGGCGACTGATGCGGGACGATCGTGCTCGATCTGGCCTGGCTTGGTGAGTGCTCCATTGGCCAGGTCTTCGAATTTGCTGCCATCTCGGAGGCTAGGGGCTTTTCAATGGATGAGCTTGATTCCTGGAATTACTGCATCCCCGAGGACCGGCAGACGGCCGAGTGGTATCTGTACTTTGCGCTCCTGATCGTGTGGAACGAGGATCGCACCGTCGCAGAGAGAGCAGGTATCGCCAAAGTATATCAGAGGGCATTTGAAGCTAGGTCTTTCGGCCCGGGCAAGGAATGGAGGGAGATTACCCTGAGTTAACCAACCAGCGATGCTAAACCAAGGCAGAGAATAAATCACGTGTAGTGTCAGTACCGAGCGGCGGGAGGAGAGGCAGTCAGTCACGTCTTTCAGTAAAAGCCAACACTCTATTTCATACAACATCCAGCTCATTAACTCGCTTTGGTAGTGGCTGATGAAGGAGCCAACTTATCTACAAGCTGGATCAAGCCGTCCGTCTGAGCTTGCTGACATGAGTGGACTAAGGCTACACCGTCTTCGATCTTGGATGTAATTGCATCTCGTGCAGCACGATTTGCAGAGATGGACGCCTCGATCTTGTCGTGTGCTTGTTCCACCAGGGACGTCTCGATCTTCTGACCAAGCTGCAGCGTAGAGAGTGAGCTTTGATTCAAAAGTGTGAGGCGCCTGCAACCCCCTCCGAATCATCATCAGCAACGCAATAATAATGAAGTATGAAGAGGACAAAACTGTAAAGAAAAAGAGACAACCTCGCGTGGACATACGCAGAGAGCAGACTTAGACTGGTATCGAGGGCTATCTCCGCCGCGGTCACGTCCTCTATGATGATGGCTGCCCGTCCTTTATCCACGGCGGCCCAGTGGATCCGGCGGCGCGTTCGATGTGTGCTGTGTAGGCTCTTGAGGCTGTCGAGGGCCTCGATGTTGCACTTGAGCGAGCCCATGATGACCTCGCGCTCCGGGACCGGGAACAGGAAATCCATGCGGGCGCTGGTCAGCTCGTCACCAAAGGCCCTGATCGACTCGAGGCGCGACTTCATCAGATCTAGCTTGTCGTATACCCGTTGCACCTCTGCGGGGGCGTTGTGGAAGGAGTCGTGGATCTCCTTGGCCGCCCTGCCGGCTTTCAGGCAGAGCTCCAGGAGTTGGGCGATCGAAGCGGCGGAGCTGATGAAATCCATAATCGTAGGCTTTTTTGCTTCATCGGGAGGCAGGTAATGATCTGCCACAATAACGAGAGAGGATCTTCCCTTCCCAAAAATGATTAAGAGCAGGGAGAGGAAAAACAAGAAGTGACCATTCACGGCTGACGGAGAATAACCAGTGGTCTATAGAGATTGCTATGGGCGGCCTCGCAAAGGTCACTCATTTCGTCTCCAATGGTTATATCACGTCAGAGTCCAATTAGCTGTAGGAATTTCACTGCTCTCCAAGAAGGTTTAGATGGTGGAGGAACTAGGGTGGCATACATTACAACATACTGCATATGCGGCGAAATCCAGCACGAATAGGAATTGCAGATAGCACCAAGCTGCTGACCATTCCGCACTATCGGTCCTGCGCGATGTGGTTACATACAGTAGATGCTGGGCATCTCTGAATCCTGTCCTGTGACGTCGAATAAGCAGGATCCAATAACAGGGTTGTTTTCTTGCAAAGCTGAAGGTGATCTTCATGAACAGTATAGCAACTAATCAAATACGCTCACCCTTCTAATAAGACGCGGAGAGACCGAAGGCTTCCTCTGACTGGATGAAGTCCGGTGTTCATCGACGAATTAGTTTCTTTGAATCACTAAATATTCACGCAAGAGATATTAAGGGATTGTAACAAGTTTCAGAAGCCGTCAAGACGACGACCAGATTTTCATTTGGCGCACACCAGCCCGGCGCGCGAAAGAAAAGTAATCTGAAAATCTAGATCTATCATCCTGCAAACTCCTGTCTCCATCATTCGGTTGTGTAAAATAAAAATACCCATCAGTCAAGTCCCAAAAGGAGAAGACCATGCCCAACAGATCCAAAGATTTCAAAATTCGCAGACTCTAGCCCGCCGCGCAATCATTCCCACACGGTCGTCACCATGTAGGATCGAGAAAGCGAGGAGAAAGACCTTGCGAGAGAGTGGAAGAGAAAATCGGTGATGGAAGTTTGATGACACTCGGCGAAATTGCGAAGAGAGTTGAGGGTGCGTCTAGGTGCCGCGGCCGTCGAGAGGGGCAGGCCCGGTGCTCATCGAGTGTGTGTGAAATTGTCGGCTCTTATGGCGTGGCGCTGCAGGCGGAAGTGTATTGTAGAGGGCCATGCCCCGATGATGATGGAATTCCTACCATCGAGAGGTTGCTGTTGTCAGCCCACCACCCCAGCTGCAGAGCTGCAAAGAGGCAACCCGAGGGGTAGCCTCTTTACATGACAACGCAGTAGGAGTAGCCGTTGACTCCCATGGAGGAGTTGGAGGTCTGGGTGTTGGAAGGCATTTTGATGGTGGGTTGAAAGCGTAAAGCTTAATGATTGTGGTTTGAAGTGAATGGGTTTTTTGTTTTTTTTTGAGGGTTTTTCAGATGTGGATAAGGAGGAAAGGAAAGATCGATTATGGAAAGGGCGGAGGATGCTGATACTTATATTCAAGAACGTCCTCAAACACTTCTTGACCATCTCATTGCTCGTTATCCTGCTGGGCCATATCCTCAGAGCCCAGCCCTATCCTCTTCGAGGCTATGAGTGAGCCTTTGCCAGTCCAACCTTACGCCTCTTTGTGCTGTCCTAAATTTCGTTTGTCTTGAGAACAAAAAGTGTTGATCCATTTTCCAAATCCATTCGGGTACTTTAAGAAATGCTTCATATTGTAGTCCGAGGATTGTGGAATTGTGTAGGAAAGGAATCTTTGATGTTGGCGCCCCTGATGAGGGTAAAAGAACCAAACTGTAGCAATCACTAGAGGCTAAGAGTCGCACCATCTCATCGCATGGATCCTTGCCCAGGAAGTGCTTTTGCCAAAGAAGGAGTGACAGTAAGGACTTTGGTCCATAATAGTTTGGTGTTATGGTTGATTTAGCCAGGCCCTGGTGGTATTGTGCGTTGATATTGTTCTCACAGGTCAAAGGCGCCAGGGGTGGCGACAACAATACTGAACTCGGCAGATCGGGAGGACTTTGACAAATGCAACATGATCTAATATTGTACGTATGTATTTTCAACAAGGGTCAAATGCAGATTTCTTCTTCGCCTTCCTTCAGTTATGATGCATGAGGACCGGAAATGTGTCTACGGGCCTCCTTCAGCTCAGTATATTCAACCCGCTGTATCCCCGACAAGACGAACTTAGAAGCGCTTGAACGGCAACCTAAGGACTCGTTGTTAGCAGCTGAATCAACCTTTGCGAGAAAACTTATTCAAGAGCACAAGAACTCCAGGAGAGGCGAAGGACTCACCATTTCCCCCTCAGGGTGATAACAACCCACGGCGAGCCGTCCTGATCAACCTCCTTGTCGACCTTTGTGGAAAAGCTGATGGCGCTCATGATGCCGTCCCCAAACTTCTCGTTCAGGATCGCCTTGTACGCATATCCGTAGTTCTGGACAATCTCGTACAAGCGGTAGATGAGCGGCTCGACGGGCGGCATGGGCCCAGATCGGCCGCGGTCGGGAAAGCCCATGAGCTGCGGGGCGAGGATCTCCTTCTGCAGGCCCAGCAGGTCGCTAAGCTTCTCGACATCGGCCGCCGAGGCCTGCGCCTGGCCGTAGAAGAGGGCGGCCACGGCGACCTCGTCGCGGCCCAGGTGCTCACCGATCTCTGCAAAGGTGAGGTTGGCATGGGTCTTGGCCGCGAAGAGCTGCAAAAAAAAGAGGTCAGATATGTGCGATGTGTATGACTGAAAGTCAGGTGGGGTGAATGTGGCAGAGAGGGGCTGGTTCACGAGATTTATTCCATGTACTTACAGCTTGCGAGTGTGCAGGCAGGCGGTCGACGATAGAGCTCTACATAGCAGGTGTGATGATGTCAGCATCGCTGCAGGCGGGTTTCTGGCAGTCCTCACTCCAAAACGATTTATCTCTCTTACATCAAGCGAGGCGAGCTGCTTTTGAGCCATTTTGGGCGTAAATATTATGCGCGAAATTCGCCCGGACGGAGCAATTTAATGGGGGCGATTGGTCAACTTGCGACGCACAACGGAGACTGGCTTCTTCTGAAATGCTCAAAATGACTTTGAGTGCCAGAAGAAAATGTTGCTCGTGAGTTTGAAAGAAAGAGGTGTTGACAGAAGTCGCACGAGAAAGTTATTGTTTCCCTTCCCCTTCCAATTTGTTAGATATAAAAAACCAAGCTGTTGCCCCTCGATCTCAATCGAGACGTCATCCAAGCATCAACGAGATCCCACCGGGCCTGGTTCGGAAGTCCCTGGAGCCCCTTCCCCACAAACAACGAAAAAGGCCCTCGCCGAGGTCCGCCAGATCTATCTCCGCACCTGACGGAGTTTTTCCGGCATGCTCTCTGCTTTTGCTTGTGTGCCACGCAGACCCACTTCACCGAAGACCGTCTGGAGGATACCATGTAATTAATGACAGCTGCTGGGTTGGGTTTTCTCTTGTTTTTTCTTACCATTCAATCTACTCGATGCTGGCTGTATCTAACTGTATACCATGTATGGTGCTTACTGTAGTTCCTTATTTTGGTCAATCACTCAATCCGTGCTCGCAATGCTGTGGACTATTTGCAATCTGCGGGATTCGTGAAAGCCGGGGAGAGCTATACTTTTGTGAGGATAGCATCGTTGTTCCCCGCAGGCAGGCGCCATTATAATTCAATACTAATGAATCTAGTAGATTTCATACTGGAATAGTTTGTAATAGTAGACCACGAGGCCAACAGTAGATGGAGAGCTCTTCTCTCCACCACGACTCATGCTCTTCAGATCATGGGACTGCTGGTGCTGGCGCGGAATACGGGCCGCCTTCGATTTTGGCCCCTAGCCAGATGGCGACTTGTTGTTCTTAGATAGCGTGTCTTCTCGTCATTGGCATTAACTCTTTTCTCATAGGTCTAGACTATCACCAGCAAAGATGGTAGGGGACAATACACCCTCCATCCCACCGTCCCGCCTGCTTTTCTCTCTGGGTGTATCTAGTCGTACTCCATGTTCCATGACTGACATCTGACGAATGAGAAACAAAGGTAGGAGGGAAGAGGAGACAAAGATTTTCTCGTTTCAACCAAGGAAAATTAAAAACAAGCTTTCAAATAAGCATGACCAAACCATCGGATGGCCAGGCTATCTCGTCTCCACTGTGCTGTGCCGAAACCGGTTCGGGGTCAAAGTTGCCGTACGGTTTCGTCTCAACAACCTCGCGTCCCGTCCCAGGCCTAAGCGGGATGCATTTTGCCAAGGAGCGCGTTCCTCTGAAGAAAGACTGAAACGTTCACCCTGCACAGTCATAGATGCAACAAGCGCACCTCGCACCCACAAACACAGACATACACACAACACAACCATAGGCCTGGGGGCCATGAGTGACGGTTTGGATTTGTCTAGTCATCCTTCTATCCCTCGCTTAGTACCGCCATTCCCTCTTGGCAGCGCTCTTGAGGTCATCCGCGTTGAGCATGTCCACCCCTTCTTTCACCAATAGATCCCAAATGCGGTTTCTCGCGCTCACTGGCCACGCCGGCAGGTCCCAGTAGCGCACCTTGAGCCCCCTCTTGTGCGCAGCCCTGACCTGCTCGCGGATGCGCTCCATCTGCTCCGCGCCGAGGTTTCCCAGCCACGGGCTGCCGATGCTCGCGCGGAACGACACGCTCGCATAGTATGAGTTCGTCACATCGTACTGGTCATCAGCCGCTGCGCCCGAGGACACTGAATGAGAGTAGGCTAGCTTGTTCAGCGGCGCGTCGAAGAAGTAGTCGCGGTATGTCTCGTTGGCGATGAGGTCAGCGAAGGGCGTGTTGCCCGTGCCGACAACGGTGACGGGCCGCGTATGGACTGTGCCGTTGGCAAAGTAGGTCAACCAGTCGCGCTGACGGAGGGGTTCGAGCTGCTCGACGACCTTGGCCCATGTGGAGGGCCCGGATGTCTTTACGTCCACAAGAAGGACGAGGGTCTGCTCCGGGTTGGTGTCGAACACGCCGCGGTACTTCTCGGCGTAGAACTCGGTCTTGGGGTTCTGGCGCTCCAGGACGTCGACCAGAGGTTGTATGTACAGGGACTGAAAGGTCCTGTTTGGTTGCAGGGCGGCCTCCTGGTGGCCGATGTAGAGGGTGTCGCTGCGCTCTGGCTCATCAAAGAGCCACACGTCCGCCTCGACGCCTGTACACCCGTGGCCAAGGGCCGTGTAGAGAGGCACCTTGCGCCAGTAGTCGTTGTGAGAATGTACAGGTTTTGGTATTACGTCTTGTAGAAAATTTGTGGGGTACCACAACCTGCCATCAGCATTGGTACCGTTCCCGTCCCACATGTACAATGCTGGGTCGTTGGCGTCTTCTTCCTCTTGTAGCAGCCGTGCCCCTACGACATGGATGAGGATGTCTAATGCCAGGAGGATTGCTCTGTTGAACACATCAGCTCTGGGGAAAAAGATCGACTCGCTCACCTTCGATCAATAGACTTACATGATTGTTGTGCTGCATGTGATGAGGAATATTATCCACGGTCTCCTCCTCGGACGGTATGGGTATGAATCGTCCTCGTTGAGCTTGTCATCGACGCTTGTGTCGTCTTTGCCTTTCTCGTGTAGTAATAGCGATGAGCTCTCATCGCTTGTTATTACAAGCGTCTCATCGCTCTGCCAGCTCGCCGTCCTCCGGTGCGAGTTGAAAGGCCTGATGCCTCCTTCCAGCTCGAGGGATGGAGGTGACGGTGTACTGGCGTCTATGGAGGCTCCTGGCTGTTCTTGCTGTGCTTTTGTCTCCGTTATTGTTTGGTCCATGATGAGGGTCGATAAGTAGTTTGCCGAGGGGGAACAGCCAGCCATCATCCTCGGTCACAAAAGGGAGAGGGGGGACCCTCTCGAAATATATCTGAGGAGCTGAGATGAGTGATGAGGTCGTAGGGGTGACTAAGTAAGGCGGTAGTAAACCTCTGTTGTGGAAGACCCAGGGACCCTGAAGATCAGGCGAATGCGTCACGCTAGGGCGAGGGATCAAGACCAGAAGGGGAAGATAGGCCTGGGCTTCTCACAGCCTCCGTTGACGATCCCGGAATTGGACGCCCCAAGCCCGATATGATTTAGGTAGTAGCTCTAGAACAACAAGCCTCTTCGACGAGGTTGCGCTGGATGGGGAAGAAGAGGTTCGTGCTGAAGAAGGAAAGAGAAGTGGAGGCAGTTTGCACACAAAGAATGTCGTTCCATATCACGGGATATATGAGGTCGGTTATGACGACCCCGTGGCCGGTTGTCCATCGTGAATCAAAGCATAGAGCGGTAGTGGACTGGTTGGCGACCCATGACAGCGCAGTCATAATGACCATAGTAGAAACTGCCGAACCAATATTTGGAAACAGCTCGCATCTTCAGCCCCGACAGTGCTCGTCCTGACCAACAAGCCCGTCCAGTCCCTGACCAGGAGGAGAGCACCTGGTGAACCCCCCCCTGCTTGGGCACCGGGTCACGAACCGCGGCCATCATGGTCTGGCCTGTTTCTCCACTGAAGAAGCAATAAGCGTTGGTTTGTGGCCTCCACCCCAGAGTAGTGTGGTAGTATGGGGTAGACGGTGGAAATTACAGAAAGCCATGTTGTGTTGTACTGTACTAGAGACTGTTGTTCAACCTTGCGCGCCTGAGTTTTGGGACGAATTACTTGTTGCAGGTCGAGGTTCTACGAGTAAAGTAGCATGGTCATTGTTTGCGTCGGCTCTTGTTGATCCTGCTAAGTGTCAAATCTTGTTGGGTCGTCGCCTTGGGGGTGCAGTGTTGAGTGTGAAGAGGAGGATTAGTGTTACGTGAGATGTCCAAGCCAGACAAGCTTCTGCCACCTGGGGAACGAGGCCAAACAGACCGTCAGCATCACACACGTTTCAGGGTCTCCTGCCTGCCAGACCCGCCAAAAAAAGATGCCAAGCCACTAACGGCACCTACCGATGCATTTCTTAATCCCTCAACAGGGAAGCGACGGGGTCCAGCCCTTCCGCACGCAGCCTGGTACATAGTATATAGCGACTTCCTCCTGTTTTAGTGGTGTACTTGTAAAGTAGTAAGTACTATGTACTAGCATAGTACCATGCATGCTATTGTTATAGTGACATACTATAGTGAAGGGAAGATCGCTGCCCCCTCCCACACCCCCTGCGCAGCGATAAGATAAGTCAAGCGTAAAAAAATCTCCAATGACTGCGCGCCCATGCCACACGAGGTGTTTACACAGCCAACTCATTGGGCTTCTCCTACTGGCTGGGTCAGACGTCGACAGACTCTTTTCCCTCCTTCGATCATCAAACCTGCACCAAAAGCTTGCTCTTCTTCCCCTTCTTCATTGTAACCTCGTGCATCGTCGGCATGGTCATTTGGGTCCATCATGCCTCACAAGCACACGCGCAGAGATAAGGACGAGTCCACGTGGGTTACTCCTCCGCCCCTCCCAAGCACAACTCCCCCTTCTCTTCCGTCTCTCCCCACCTCCTCCATCAGAAATTCATTTGCAGCCTACCACAACTGCTCTATCTGCCGCGTTTGTTTGATTGATTGGCGACGAGATTTTTTTTTTGCGTGCCATGAGACACCCTGTGCAAGAGCTAACATGACACGACAGATACGACTTACCACCGACGCAGATCGCCAGGCCCCTACCCGTCGTCGCACCCAAGGTAGCGAGGCAAACACAGGCCAAAAAAGGCGGCAAGAATGGTGGCAATAATAACAAGTCCGCCCAGCCTGCCCAGCAGCAGCAGCAGACCCAGGGCGTGAAGCGCAAGCGAGGCGCCGAGAAGAAAGATGACGCACCTCGGGCGTTCAAAAGGTTGATGGCGCTCAAGGAGGGCAAGAAGGTCAGGGATGGGCTTGACGATGGACAGAGGGGCAGCAAGAACAACGCCAATAAGAAAAAGCAGCGCAAGGTCGCAGTGGCGGAGGGTTCCGACAACGCCAAGGTGGCGAGCGAGACCAAGAAGGACGTTCCCACCATCCAGCCTGGCGAGCGCATGTCGGACTTTGCGGCTCGTGTCGACGCTGCCCTACCGGTGATGGGGCTCGTGAAGAAGTCGACCAGCGGCAAAGATCCTCTCGGCCTGAAGGTGCATCGGACGAGGAAAGAGAGGCAGATGCACAAGCTGTATGATGAGTGGAGGAGGGAAGAGGCCGTGATACAGGAACAGAGACGAGAAGAGCTGGAGGAGGCCGAGGAGCGGGAGATGGAGGATGATGGGGCTGGCGTCAAGTGGAGGTTGGATATGGAAGCCGAGGCGGCCGCTGGGAAAAAGAAGAAGAAGGGGAAGAAGGGAACGTCGAGCAAGTCGGTGTGGGACGTTGATGATGGAGACGATGCTGACCCGTGGGCCGCGCTCAAGAAGAAGAGAGGGGAGGCCAAGATTGGGCTGCACGATGTCGTCAAGGCACCACCTGTGTTCAAGACTGTACCGAAGCAAGTGTTCAAAGTGCGCGGCGCTGCGGTCGACGTCGGCACAATTCCGAAGGCCGCAGGCAGCTTGAAGAGGAGAGAGGAGCTGCAGAGCGTCAGGGATGAGGTCCTTGCCACGTACAGAAAAATGATGGAGGGAAAACGGGCCAGGCTGGAGGCCGGAGATGTATAGATGCAGCCAGAGCAGTCGTCCAGGCAGACTATCAATAGATACCCTCGAAACCCTCTCTATTCTACCTCTCTTGAGCCACAGCTAAAGTCTTTCCTTTCCTTCCTTTCGTTACAGGCCTGTCTTTTGCGAGCTGACATTGAACCCCTGTGTAAATAAGTATGCACTAGCCGGCTGTCTTGCAACAGGCCCACCTCAGAGTTTCTACAGGGCTCTAATTGCAAGGACGCGTTGCGTTTGGCTCTACTGTGTTTCCAAATCAGTCTCTCCGAATACTTTACCCTTGGTTTCCCTTCTCTTCTTCATCTCCTTTTTTCTTTTGATGAATTTGACACATGATTTTGAAAGAAGAGAGAAAGGGAACTGTCATGATACCTCTTGGAAACCTACTGAACTTTCTTAATGTCTTCCTGAGCGTGTTAAGCTACCAAGCATTGATGCCATCATAGGGAAGGCTTGACCACTCACAACCCTAACCCTTTACCCACCCTGCCATGTTGTCACACAGCACCGGGGCAGAAAACCCCCGCCAGACCCTTTTTTTTTGTCCTTGGGCACTTTGGGCCACTCGCGCGCCACCAAAAAGTTCCCACCTCATCTCACCCACCCAAATCATCAAAAATCTCGAGGTCCTGGATTCGAACCACCACGACCCAACTATATCGATCGGTTTTCTTGTCGCTATGAACGTAAGAAAACATTGTCATCATGGCGCAGGGTCTGGACGAGCTGATTGACTGGCTCGTCGGGGAGGTTTCGTTTTACGGCGATGGTGAGTCGGTCTTTATTTGCAGCATCAGGTATCGAGTGTCACAAAAAAAAACAAAAACGCATAACGCCGATGCTCTGTGTGGTTGAGAGGGTGCGAGTCGAGCTTTCATGAGAAAAAGCTCGTCTTAAGTGTGGGCGTGGCTCTCAACATGCCCTCAGCCACACGGTTTTTGCAACAGCCCCGCCACCACTGTCCAGAATAATAACTAAGTAACATTTGTGGCAGGATGTTCGATGTCAAATCTGTTTCACGCTGTCAGGGAATTCAACAAAGCCGATGATGAGGTTTCTGGTGACGAGAAGCCTGCTGATGTCGACGACGAGTCCAGGCAGGGCGTCGACATGGCGGTTGAAAAGAAGCCTGCTGCGCCCACGGTGAAGAAGATGCAACTCAACGACGCTGAGCTGAAACTCGGTCGCCTCATCTGGCCCTTTGTCTTGGCTACCGGCGAGATCAATGTTGGTCCTGGTGGTGAATGGAACCATCTCACCTTTGACGAGTTGATGTCCATCCCCGAAGAACAAGCTCCTGCCGATGAGACCGCGGTCGCTGCGAACAACAGCATCGAGAAGCAGAAAAAGAAGTCGGACCCCCCCAGCGGCGGTGTCGATGCGGCTAGGCCAAAGAACAGATTACCCAAGCTGCGTCCATGCCTCCATGTCGGAGAGGACATAGTGTGGAAGACTCTCACCGGTCATGGCGTCGACTTCAAGCGTGTGCCACTCCTCGAGTGGAAGCTCCTCATTGTCATCGGGTCGACCAGGGAGGATGGAATCCTGCAGGGCGATTTGGTCCGGGCGACTGGGCAGGACAAGCGCTCTGTGCCCCGCCGCACGGATTTCCTTTCTGCAAAAGGCTACATCGCGAAGCGCACCCACATGGTTCGGGGCTCCAAGACCAGCAAGCTCTGGCTGGCCAGGTTTGCTCCTGAGCTGCCAGCCCCTTCGAATCCCCTACACGGCTTGGACATGTCTCCGGAGGCGCTGACAAAGGACATGGACCCTGTTCCCTGGGTACATCAATGGGTCGGTAACAAAAACAAACAAGGCCAAGAGGAGATCGGATACATGTCCCTTGGCTCGACCATGATGGCCATCATCAAGGCCTGGGGCACCTTGCGGGTTGCAGACCTGAAGAAGAAGCTTGGTATTCTCGGGCTCAGGTGGCAGATGAAGGTCATGTCCAGAATGCTGCGCAGATTCGATGTCCAGGGTAACATCAACTACGTTGCTGCCACATTCGTCGGCGACAGTTTTGTCTTCAAGGACTGTGTCAAATTCATGCGAGACCCAACGGACGAGGATTGGCGGATGCTGTTGGCAACTAAGAAGAAGTCAGCGTACTCTGACGACGGAAGAGGCCGGAGGCTCCTACTGCTCAACAAAAGGAAGAAGAAAAAAGCCAAGGGTAATAAAGGACGCAAACCAGGCAAAGTCGTGAAGCCCAAGCTTCGGGTCCTCAAGAAGAGGACGAGAAACCCGCCGAAACCCATCATGTCACTGTGGTGTCCCGAGAAGCCTCTGGCCAACACGATCGCCGAATTCGTCCTTACTGGGGGCGCCGAGGGATACACGTCACCAGAGCTCTCCAAGGCAATTACTGGTCACGACTTCTGCCGCTACTTCCTCAGACACCTGCAGAACAGCTGTGCACCAGGCGTCCAGCCTGCTACCCTCTCCGAGTACCAGATGAGCAGTGAGCTGATCCGCACGGGTAAGATCAAGGCGTACACATTTACTTGCGCTGGTGCGCGCAAATCGGCACCAGCTGCAGCCCCTCAAGAAGAGTCTGTCATCGACCCAGCACTGGCCAGCAGCAGTCGGCATGCAGCCCAACTGGGTCTGGATGCCGACATCGATGCCTTTGGATTCGCACCAGTCAATGCTGCCGCGTTCCAAGAGGGAATATCAGATCTGGACGGCTTGGTCCGGATAATACCCGACAGGCCAGGTCGACAAAAGAGGCCCTACAACAGGCGACAGCAGGGCGCAGTTGCCACGGCGCAGGAAGGAGAGATAATAGAACCGACTGTCAATGACCCGTACGCAGACTTGTCTGCGGAAGCATCTCCTCCACCAGGGCCCCGTCCAAGAGGCAGACCAAGGAAGCGCAAAGAGCAGCCTGAGAACAACGGCAAAGCAGATGTCCCGAGTGCGGCAGATGCCTCAGGCCCAAGGCCACCGAAGAGGCGCAAGGCTGCAGAACGCGTCTCCTATTCAGAGCTTGCTGGAGAGGATGAAGAAGCTGAAGGGTCTGGCCCTACTGTTGCTGCTACTGGAGGAAGGGGACACAAGCGCAGAGCGATTGAAGCGACTCAGACGACAAAGGACGCTGGAGTTGCCGAAGCAGAGCACCTGTTGAGCGAAGAGAGCGATCAGGAGCAAGACCGGACGCGGCCTGGAGTGTACTTTGGCAAGCCTGGATCGCTGAATCCAGATCCTCACAAAAAGGGACGACCGAGAAGGTCAATTGTCTTGATATTTCGGTCCGAAAAATTCAGGGACCCGAATTTTCTACCTGGTTGGTCAGAATATTCGAAGCCACGAGCCGATTCTCCCTCGAACGAGCCTGTGCGGCAGCCTGCCCCTCCTCATCCTCCTCCCGAAGTTTCAACAGAGTCTCTAGCAGCAAGTCAACTCAATCAGACCGCTACCACCGAACAGCAAGGGGTCAAGGAGCAGGCTAGAAAGCAGGCTCAAGGCGTGGAGGCCCAGGCGAGTCGATCAGGCGTTGAACCTCCACAAGAGCTAGGGCAGCCTTCGGTCGAGACTGTGCGAGAAGGAGTTGGCTCAATTGTTGTGCATGCTGCCAGCATCGAAGATAAGGGCATCGAGGCGCGCGCGGAGCCACCTACTGCTGCAGAGCCCGAGAATGACCATCAGGATGGCCCTCCACTAGCCACCGCGGGCACATCAGCAGCCAACTCTCCATTCGCGGACAAATCCAAAGCCGGCGCGAAACGGGGCAAGAAGTCGAAGAAAGTCAAGCTTGACAAGTATGTCTGCGAGAAGTGCGGCGGCGAGTGGGCAAATGACAATGGACTGCAATATCATCTTGAGAAGGGCAGGAACTTGTGCAATCCTTACTACGCGGAGCATCCAGAAGAGATGGAGAGACCAAAGCCGAACCGCGCCGGCCAGGCGTTGCTCGCTGGTCCAGAGCGAGATCTAGATACTGAGAGCAGCAGTCAGAGCAGCAGCCGTGGCAGCCTGGTCCCCGAACTTGCTTCCAGCTCGACTCCCAAGAAACGCAAGGCCTCTACGAAGAAGCACTCGAACCCACAGCCTGTTGCCGAGTCAAGTGAATCGGAACAAGACCAGCGACCGGTCCTCTTGCAGCGCAGCATACTCAAGAACAAACGTGTCGGAGGTCTAGGAGTGGTCCCTCGTGGTGTGCAAGCTTCAGAGGCTGTGGCGAAGGAGACTGCTGCTGCGAAGCCTGCCCACCTTGTGCAGGACGTGAGCATCGCCGAAAAGGGCTCAGACCCGGCTGCCTCTCACCAGAACGGAGCGACGCTTACGCCAGAGGAAGAAGAAGATGAGGATCTGCCTTACCTTAGACAGATCCAAACAAGGACGCCAAAGCCTTCCAGGACCCTCAAGCCAGAGGTTTTCAAGAAACAGGACATCTTTAAGGAGAGGGATGGCCAAGCCGGCCATGTCGAAGTAGTGCCAGAGACTATGGACATAGGCTCGCCTCAGCATGAACCTTCCCTCCTTCCCAGCGGAACACCCAATGCCTTGGACCTGTACCCGGCCGACGTATTGGGCCCAGCCGTGCAGACGGACCACGTCTACGACATCATCGATGGAACTGCGCCAGTGAACGGTGGACCATCAGTATCCCCGGCGATGACCGGGCCGGCGATTGCCACGGCTAGGCATTCTTTACCTGCCAGCCGTAAGAAACCTCTAGTCGAGTCTCAGAACACTCCAGCAGCGCAGATTTTACGACAGGTCGAGGTCGACGCCGACGGTCAGCCTTTGGTTCGTATGCCTGTGGAAGACTACACTGCTGAGGGCTATACCGATTCAATTGATAAGGCTCTCCCCCAGCGCTCTACCAGGATTCAGGAGATCATCAAATATCTGCTCGACATCAATGGGGTGTTCCCGACGGAGAGGCCCTTGTTCTGGGCAGTTCTCAAGGTTTATATCGCAACTTTCGAGTGCCCACCTTACCCATCCCTATCTGGCTGCACTCGCGCAGTCACCACGCTCGCTGGCATGGGCGTGATCAAGCAGGCGACTGTGGCTATTAGACCCCGTGGGCAGTGGAAGTCTTTGAATTTTATCATGCAGCCTGAGATAGATGTTACCCATGCGTTATGCGTCGACTTGAAGGAAAGGACCAAGAACGCTGATCCAGAGATGTATATCCCACCCCCGTTTGACCCTACAGAGGAGGAGAAAGTCCATTTCCAGGACCTGGAGCGACCTCCAAAACACCGCAACAAGGGCGTGGGTCGGCGAGATCATAAACTGGCCGAAGGAATCGAGCAGCTCACCGCACCATTCTACGCTGAGAAGGGAATGGCTGGTGTGCGTCCTGGTCTCCGCGGTCGTGGCCGCATAGAGTCTGACGATGAAGATGATGAGCGATCCAACAAGCGACGCAAAACCAGATCGGTACAAGATAATGCCATCATTCACCGCCGCAAGCGAAAACACACTGGTACCGATGAGGGTATGGACTCTTCACCGGCCAAGAAAGGCAGAAGGGGACGAAAGCCGCGTGGCGACCTCGAAGATGACTTCATCGTTGAGCCACACAAGCTCAGCATCAACGACAGGCAAGAGGAGAATCCCGGCCTCTCCTCTCTGCCTGCATCTTTCTTCTCTGGCACATCCCTCCCCAGTACCAGTGGCTACATCGCACCGACTGAGATTCAGTTCCTCGAACCGAACACCCAATTGGAGGATGACCACATTCCAGAGCCGGAAACGGAGGCCAATGCTCCTTCGCCCTCGAATGAATCTACGTTAGAAGAGGAACCGGCTCCGGAGCCGGTAGTGGAGCCAGGAACATACTCTAGAGCACTTGAGTTGAAAGCTCACAGCAAGGGCGTGTGGCCCTATATTCCTCTGGGGTGGTTTGAGAAGAATGAGGGTAGCTTTGCCATGAAGGGCTGGCTTCCTGGTCAAATCGACATGCTCATGGAGAACCTGCCCAAGACTATGGAACAGATGGCCTTCAAGATTACAAGCCACTCCAAGACGGAGAACTGGGCCGATCCACAGTACGGCGTCTTCTGCACGAGTGTGGATGGCTGCCGGGCGTGGGAGTTGTCTGAGCAGGGCACGCGCCAAATGTCAGGCTCCATCGCACCGAACTACCTGTTTATGAATTTCTGCTCAACAGAAGACGTGAGCAGCATGGCGCCCATCGATCCACAATGGCTTGATGAGAACGAGTGGACGCTCGAGACCATCCCTTATGAGATGCTCGAGGACGATGACGAGGAGCCCAGCTTGAGGTTTGGTATCATTCCAGTGGAGCCTGTCGAGAAGCGGAAACGAGGCAGACCGCGGACCAAGCCAAGGCCACAACCACCGGTTGCACCACCACCGGCGGTCGTGGCGGCGGCGGCAGCGGCGGCAGCAGGAGCAGCTCCAGCACCAGCTCCAGCTCCACGAGGTCCATCGACGCGGACTCTCATGAGAAGACGGCAGAGAGATTCGACTCTACGAGAAGTCAAGATGCAGCGCGAGCTTACGCCCTACCCTCAGACGGCGGGCGATTATTTCCGGGTAAAGGGCCAGGATTGTCTCGGTGTCGACTGGAAGGCCGAAGACACACGCATTGCAGCATATGTCGCCGTGTCTACATTGACGGGCGGCATCAACAAGGCCATGGATTGGGGCCTCATGATGAGAATCTTTCCAGAGTCCAAGCTGTCCAACCTGCGCAGGTTCTGGTCTATGATCAAAAAGGAGCGTGAGGGATTCATCCTTACCTTGACCGCGAGATTCCAGGAAGAGTTTCTCGAGGCCTACGAGAACGGTGACTTGCCTCCCTTCGACTTTGACAACCCTCTAGACTATGAATGGCCACGCCTTGTCAAATGGACCCTCGCATTAGTGGTCAGAGAGGGCATCGACCTGCCAGCGGCCCGGGAGCAGTTCGACGAGGAGCTTGACCTGATCTTTGTGGACAAGGCTGACTTTGACTGGCGCGAGACGTACCATAATTGGCAGAGATCTGTCTTCAACAAGTTCCAGGACAGCACCTCGGAGCCTGCATCGGCAAGATTTGAGCCGAATAGACACAGGATGGAGGACAACGACGCCATCATCGCACGGTCTTGGGTCCGCGCCCTCTGCTGCACCGATGCGGACCAGTACACACCATACCAGATCAGAGACAAATTCCTTGCCCTCTCTCGCAACGGCCATCGCAGCGAACAAGAGGTCAGCAACCTCCTCGAGACGACCATCTTCGACCTCGAACATCGACGCATCGCCATCAAACAGAAATCCAGCGCGCTTGCCACGGGCCGTCCGTATAAGCTCAACGAGCACTTCTGCCGCACGCTGGACCGCTACTCGAACGAAGACAAGTTCACGGTGGCGGCCGAGTTCAAGCTCAAGCTGGACAGGGCCTTCCGCAAGGGCGAGCCAGTCGAAATCCCATGGCGCACCGAGGACGGCATGATCGTTGCAGCTCTCAACATGCAGGCACACGGGCGCGTGCGCATCGAACCGGTCCGCAAGCTCGACATCCCCTTCGGCTTCAGGCCAGGCTTCTACGAGTCCCGTAAATTTCCCAAGAGCTACTACCGCTTCGATCTGCAGATCGTGCCGACGCCGAATTATCTGTATAACGAGGACATCGGCATCTTGCCACGTGCTACCAGGCCCGACAACATCCCCCTCGGGACCGAGGACGGCAAGCTGCCCATGTGGTGCGACTTCTTCGGCCGGCCCGACCGCAATCGGTGGTTCAAGATGCTCGGAAGTGTGCTGTTTGTCCTGGCCACCCGCGGCGCCATGACAGACGAGTTTGCCGCTTCGGCGCTCAAGCCGTGTCTTGAGGAGTTCGAAGTTGAGACGGTGCGGAAGTGGGGGTTGAAAGAGGGACTGCTGACGGAGATGACGGTGCCTGGTGGCGCGGTTACCGTGACGGAATGGTGGTGGCTCGTCCTCGGCGTCCCCATGCTTGAGATGAGTACCACCGCTGTGCCAGAGGCGAGTGGGGATGGTGGTCGTCGCACCAAGGATCAGTATGCGGAATGGGCTTCAGGTCGGTCCAGGCGGCGGGGCAAGTATCGCGTGATTCATTAATTAGGAGGAGATTATCTGTGTATCATTACGCTGGCAGGAGTTTCGTGCTCTGGTTTCTTACTTCTTCTTCCATAAGACTCGGGTATTTCGATAAGGAATGGCTGGCGTTTTATAGAAATCGGTATGAAGAGTTCACACAGTTTGACGCTGGCCCGTTTTTGGTTCAGGGCTGGGTAGGATTTGCCCTGTGAGGTATGGCGTTAGACACCTTATATGTATGGATTCATCGCAAGATATTAGGCACTATTGATGATCTATCACTGAGTGTATGTTCATGGTCTGTATGGTGTGTGACTGGATCTTAGCAACGCTCAGAGTAACAATCACGACCATGTGCTACTTTACTCAACAGGTGCTGATATGACTGCCTGAGGTAGTAGTAGAATGACTACACGTCTGCCTACCAAGTACTTGGACACTTACGCTGCCAAGGTACTTGGCAAACAATTTACAAGAAGGGCTCCTGACCAATCAGACTTAGAAAGTTTGTGTTAGAAACCCGGATCCCTTTCTCACTACCGGCCTTGCATCACTCACTAACACCTAGTCTGTTGATTGGCCATAACTGTACCGCCTTGTATTTTTCTTGGCTTTCATCTGATGGGTAATTACTTGTTTAATGATATCCTCGCCCACCCATATAGCCTTGACCATTTTGAAGATGAATCATGCCGTCGAAGCCTCGTAACTTGGGGGTTTTGCAAACATCGGTATCTTGAACTCAAGCTTGGGGAGCTCCTGTTCTGAATCCTCGGTAGAAAGAAGAAAAGTGAACTTTGTGTCTGGCAGCACGGCGAGCGTCCCGTCCGCGCCCACGTGTATTCTCAGCTTCCGCGTCATTGTTCCAAACGGCTTTCCCTTGGTCAGCTCCCGCCAGCCGTAGACGTGTCTTGCGCCCTCGATGTGGCCGTGCACAACCAGCCGGTCGTTTGTGGCGCTGCGGTGGATGAAGACGACTGCAGTCTGGCCGGTGCCGGTGGTGATTTGTATCTCCAGCGGGCGAGACTGGTCGCCAAGGCGTGTGCAGCCGTCGGGCTGCCATTGCGCGCGGCTCTCGTTGACCGAGAGGAACAATGAGGAGAAGTGGACTTCAACCGCGCTGTGGTCGCGACAAATGACAATGGTATTTGGGTCGTCTTTCGACACTGTGCTGATGTCCCAGTGGCCCATACCTGGTTCTCTCGAGATGCTAGGTTGAGGCATGGCAAAAACCAGATTGTATGTCTGTGCAAGTGTCTTTTAAAAGCAGAAAAGAGGAGAAAAGAAGGCTTCGTCTCGGATGAGATCCGATTTTATTTTTCCTCCTCACGAAAAGGAGTACTGAATGCGTACCAAACTGAAAAAAGAAGGGGGGGGGGGCGGCGAAGGTTGAAGGAAGCGGTCCATGTTCATCTCAATATCCTTTACCTAATGGTTTGTGGGCCATGTGAGGGGAGCCTGTGTGCCTTGTGACATAGACTTGAACGACATAGTACAAGGCAGGTGGTGCAGAGACATCAGCTAGGCCCCTTTAGGTTCTTAATGGTCTGACTGGGGGGATTAAGCCGGTTCTGCGGCCACATTCATTCTGGCCAGTTGATAATAACCATTTCTGACTGATGTTCTTTGTCCAGCCATGATTTCTTGGGCTAATCTGTGAAATTCAGCCTACTTCAACCATGAAGGTCTTGTCTCTCGAAGTATGAACGACATTGGTATGAGCACTTGTACAGTTGAACTCAACAGGAAGAACTGCTGATGGTGGATAACTAAGTCATGGCATTGAGGCAGAAACTGCAAAATGAATTCTCATCTAACTCGACAGTTGGTACAAGACACAACTTCCCAAGGACTTTATTGATAATTACTGAAGAGGATACATCACACGACACGACATGACTGGTGATTATTGGGTATTATTAGGAGAGGAAATAAGTAATGTTATACAAAACTGACACAGGATATCATTAATGCGAGAAAGCAGTGATGGGTCCGGGCTAGGTCGAGACAGCCTAATTATGTCCTATCCTCTCCGTCCTCCTCCTCCTCCCCCTCGTCCCCCGAGGCACATGTAATCTTGTAGTCCGGCAGAGGCCAGGTCTTAGTGTCTTCGTGTCCAAAGAACTTCATCACAATGTCCAGCCTCAGGAGACCAATGAGCGTAATGAACCAATACAGGACCCGGACGCCAAACGGTGTTGCGACAATATTGTCGAAAAGCTTGCGAAGCCATGACTTCTTGCTCGAGATCCCATGCTGAAGCCGGTCAATAAAAGGGCGATACTTTTGGTCGTAGGCTTTCAGTGCGCTCAGAAGATCAGTGTCGGATTGGGCGTGGCCGATCTCCCCTGCAAGAACGTACGCACCAACGAGGCTGGAGGTGACGCCCATCCCTGCGTTTGGCGTGGGACAGTGTGCCGCATCGCCGACAAGGACCACGCGGTTACTGGACCACGACGGCATCTTGACAACGCCGATACGCTCACAGTAGAGATCGTCTGTGTCCCCCAGCGACTTCAAGATACCCGCAATCTCCCAGCCTATGCCCTGGAAGATCCTCTGCAGGGCCTTCTTTTCCTCTGCAACATCACCTTTCTTGACGTCCTGCAATCTCACTGCGTCGCAGCCCAGATATACCTGAAGCCGGTGTGGATCGTTCCGTCGTGTGAGAATCCATCGCTTGCCAGTGCCGAAGTACCCTTTTGCCGTCCATTCTTCCCCTGGCTGTGCTTCTCGTGCAATGGTGAAATAGGATATGCAGACCCCGATGTAGTCGATCATGTCGGGCGTTCCAGGGCCCAGCATCATCCTTCGAGTACGTGACGAAATGCCGTCGGCGCCCACTACCAGGTCGAACCGATCCGTCGTGCCATCCGAGAACAGGACCTCGACAAAGTCGCCCTTGTCGTCTAGATTCTGTACAGAGATGCCCCACTGGAACTTGACGCGAGGCCTCGCCACATTATAGAGAATCCGACACAAGTCTCCCCTCATGATCTCGAACTCGCTCGTGAAAGCCTGTGGGCCTTGCCCCGTCCTGTTCGCCGGAAAGTATGCTCTCGACTTGCCCGAGCTGTCCACGAGCTCCATCCCCGGCTCGTTGACCGTCTTGGCGCGCACAACCTTCTCGATACCCATGCGTTTCATGACCTCGACGCCATGGCCCCGTAGGTCGACTTGCAGCCCGCTTGCGCGCAGGCTTGGGAATCGTTCGATGACAGTGATGTCGTGGTCGAGGTTCGAGAGCCAGCCGGCGAGGGCATTGCCTGCTATGCCTGCACCACAGATGAGGACCTTGAGTTTGGGCATACTGGAGTTCTCAGAAAAAGAGTTCAAAAAGAATCCGATAAGTAGTTTCGCAGGGCTGTTAGATTGAGTTTTTCTCCTTATGAAAGAGTATACAGAAATTCATCGACAGCTGGAAAGAAGATAAAAAGACACAGGCCGCCTTTAATATTCGAGAGTGTTTCGGTCTTTTCATATGATTCACCAGGATTAGCCGAGATCACTTACGGCAGCAATTGGTGACTCTACGGTGTCTCCCGAGAAAACCGTCTAACCATCCTTCAAAGGCTGTGCTTACGGCGTGGCACTGCCACCCGACCAGACGCTTCACGCACGGCTCTGTCCTAGAAGTAAGCAAGGCGGCAGCAGTTGATCCGCCCTTTGGAACCATGGATCTTGAATGGTCAATCATTCATTACAACATCCCGAATTCACCGCGCAGAATGTGATCACTCATGTCGATTGTCCCAGAAGTGCCATTCTACTGGTAAGTCCTCGTCACATTTAAAAGTGTTACTGTTGAATGGGTGACAGTACTGTAAGTATTCCTCCTTCGAGGTCAGGTACCCGGATTAGGTATCCTATCAACTATCTGTCGGTTTTGGAAGTAGAGGTTCATAGTGATCAGTTGACATTTAATCATAGAGAAAAGCCATTTTCTTGTACCTAAACGACTTGATATGCCAATGACATACAAGATAATACCACAAGTTAATCACTGGGTAAGTAATTAAGCATAGATGTACAAATGCTCGTCGTTGTCAACCAGCACAGAAGTAACAATTGGAGCCCGAAATTACTACAAGCAGAACGGCCAAGAAGAGGTAGAATAGAAATCATTTTTAGAAACGGGTTGCAAGCCCTGGCTAATGGTCAAGTAGCATCTGGGATCAAGACAATTCCTTAATTCACCGGGCGGCTATCACTGTTGCAGATGGTTGTTGCCAAGGTCGTGAAAGGTTCCCAACTGCTTCGGTTCAATGTTCCGATTGCATTGATTCTTATGACGACACTGTGAGAACCTCGGTCAGACTAGATGACACATTTTTGGAGTAGGAGAATTGATTCGACAGCTTGGAAGTTCTAATAGAGCATCAGGCAGAGGAAATGATTTCTATCATTCAACGAGTTGAGCTGGAGGAACGAGATGCAGTGATTTGCGACTAGCCTTGTAAGCCGGGTTTTCGATCGGGCATTCGTCGGTCTTTTGTCAAGACTGTATTTCATCTACTAAGGCCCTCGTAACTATCGTCAACTCATACGAGAAGAATAGCCCTGACCAGACCCAACTCCATACTCTGGTACAAGTACCGAAGCCTGCGGGTCCATCGGTTTCCTGATGCCTGCTCGGACCCGAAAGGTCGCTTCATCCTGCATCGGATGCGGAAGGGCTACACCGTGACCCGCTCTTCCTGGTTCTCGGCCCCGGAGTCTCGACAATAATCAGAGAAATGAGCCGAGGCGGTCGTCGTGATGAAGATACGGGCCAATGAGCTTCATTTTCTGTCCGTCGGAGTACGAATCAGTTGAACTTCTACCTTGTGTTCGGTATTTCCAACACTCGCCCCCCGAATATACGATGTTGAAGACGTAAAACCGCAGACTGTCGCTGAGTTCAACGTTTTCACCGTTCCCAACTTGCCCTGTCCTCTCTTTATCCTTCTGATTAACTAAAGTTGCGACTTGACGACGAGGTCTTTTTTTTTTCTCTTTACGATTCCACATGGACAACTCAGAGTCCAAGTCGCCAAACTGCGGGAATTGCGATGTAATTAAGTGCGATTTCAGTGGCCACTGAGAATAGTGGATGCTGGTGCACGCTGCTGCCTATACTCCCCGGATAATCGATTCTTGAATGAGATTATACTGTACTGTGCACTTTTGTCCAATTATAATTATATCATAAGAAGTGAGAGAAAGTTGAAGAAGAAAGCAAACCTCTCTTTCAATCCGGCCAGCTGCAGTATCGACACAGTACTGCCCAATAACGTAACATCTTGCCGTTGGCGGGCTCAGCCGTGGCTTACCAAGCACATTGCGAGTACTTCCAGGGCACAAAAGAAGAAACGCCACAGCCGAAGAAGAAAAAAACAAAGAAAATGGATGGACAAGACTGGTATGTATCACAAAAACCAGCAAAAAAACCCCAGAGCTCGACGTTGCTCATATTGCGTGCGTCGACCGGGACTCGAACCCGGAGCTAGAGAAGTTCCACGGTTGGGAATCTCTAAGGTTACCCTTACCCCATCGACGCCAGTTATCCTCGCGCCTTCCAGAGCGTTTCTGAAGAATTAGCGTGATTTCTAGACTTATATACCATGACCATTAGTAATGGTACCTTTCCGCAGCATCAAAAACACCCACTGGAGTCCGATAAGTACACGCACGTGCACACAAATATATATACATATTCAAAAGGGAAGATATAAGAAAGAAAGAGAGGAAAAAGAAAACCTATGGTTTTTTTTTTTGGTTTTTTTTGTTGTCATCTGAACGTTTAACTACGCCTGGAATCTATCGAAAAGGAAAGAACGTTTCCTATACTTATTCAGCAGATCTTGACGATTTTGCAGGTGTTACTCGACCAAGCGGTAACCTCGCTTGTAAAATAAGTGACAGGATTTAATATCCAGATGTCTGCACTGGAATGGGAGAAAACCTATACTAGTTTTCTCGTATGACATAGCAACATTCCTTTAAGTCTTGCCTTTGAGTATCGCCCAGAGTAAGATAAATTTTTGAGTGGCTGGATCAAAATACCCATTTTCCCGCTGAACCGCCCCTTCTTCTGAGGAGAGCTTGACATGGACTTCGTTGTGATGCAGAGAATGTGTGCGGTGGTGGTGTTAAGGAAACCTTAGGATCAGGTGTCTTATGATTTAGCCCCTTCCAAGGTCTAGGTATTCTGACTGTTGACTATTTGAGAGAACTGATCTAAAGTGGGCGCGTGTCTTTGGGAGGAACACGCACACAATCGGTCGAGAAAAAGTCACCCAGTCAAGTCTAGTTGAGTGCACAAGCAATGAGCCCTTCTGCGGGGTTCCTCCATCACCGAGCCATCCCACTGGACGAGAGGCCCTTTCTAGAGACCATGATCTGTTGCCCCCCTCCCTCCCGGCAAGAAATGCATTTATCGATCCCGCCCAAGAGCATAGAGCATCACTTCTGTGGGCAAAGGCCTCATACTCGCGCACGACACCCAAAGTGCAGCTCATGTTACTACCCCAAGGCCTTTATCGTCTAGTATTGTGGCACCGTTCACGACGAGCAGCCACCAGTCTCCTAGTCCTCATCTGCCACCTTGTCCTTCACCATCTCCGCAACCATGTTGATCACCTTCTCGGGTCGCCTCTGCTCGGCAATGGATCCCTCTGCAGGAGTCGACAGGCCGGCAATGGGACTGAGTTGCCCACTGGGCGGCATCGAAGGCACGGGAATGCGAATATCCTCGGGCGAGCCGGGGATCATCTTGGGATCGAGACCGGGAATATGGATGCGCTTGGCTTCGTTCTGGTACGCGGCTGGGATGATCTCAATGATCTCGTCACGTGGGAACTTGAGCTTGGGAATATCCATAGTGCTGCAGTGCATCAGGTAGGCGTACAGAACGCGAAGGACAGACTCGTGCGCAATGATCAAGAGGTCATTTTGTTCGCGCTCGAGCTCGAGAATGATGGGCTCCAGTCGGACAGCGAGATCGTGGTAGGACTGCAGGGAAAGATTAGAAATGACACCATACCAGACGCAGGCATACGTTGTGAGAAAGGACAAAAGGTCTTCGTGGGGTGGCTCACCTCAGCGCGCGGGTATCTATGATGGTACGGGTCTAAGTCGTGCTTCTCGACCTCGTCGGGATACATAGCACGGATAGCCCGCTCTGACAGCTTTTCACAGACACCAGGGTTGATGGAGCTCATCTGGGACCGCTGGCGGACCTTGTATCCCTCATCCTGTAGCGGCTTGGCTGTCTGCACGGTCCGCAGCCGTGTCGAAGTCCACACCGTCAGTGGTCTCAGTGGAATGTCAGGACCGCCAGCTTCGATAGCTGACTGCCGCTCCTGTTCACGATGCTTTAGGAGAGTTTCGGTCATCTTGATGGCGTAGGCCCTGCCGGCCTCGGAGAGGTCTGCATCACTTCTGTATGACTCCTCCTCGGCACTACCGGCTCGTACGAAGAAGGTGGTCCTGGATTTGATGTGCAGGTTGGTGAGGTAGAAGACAATGCGATGAGACAGATACTGGGAGGCGCATAATGTCAGCGTAAGACCAAAGACCTTATACAAGAGCGAAACCACCCCAAGAGAGGGGGGAAGGAGGGGGGGGGGGAGAGTGGAATTGGTGGCGTGGAAAGTTGAGCGTGCGTACGTTGAAGCTGAGGTTGTTGTAGAAGAATGCCCGACCGGCATTGATCATCTTGACGTAGTTGAGTTCCTTCTCATTCATTGTCTCGAAGACTGGGATTTTCATCTCGATACGCCGGAGGTAGAGCTTGGCAGCCTCGTCTGGATCCATACCATGAAACTGAGGCAGCAGTGAGATAAGGACAACCCAAACAGCCATGGAGAAGGTTGGGAGAATGGAGGGGGGGGGGAGGGGGGCAGGACTCACGTCAGGAGACGAGATCTTGACATTTCTGGCATTCTCTCTCAATATCTTTTCGTCGTCGACGAAGGACTCGAGGAAAAGCGTCTGCAGGTAAGAGTCAGCCGTAATCGGCCAGCCAACGGCCCTTGACAAGACTGACCTGAACATCGTGCTTGGCAAACTCCTTGGCAAGTGCACGGCGACCGGCGGCAGTAGGGTTGACCGCATCGTAGATGGCAACTTGACCATTCTCATGGTTCAGCCAAGCATAGATATCCTCACGGCACTTTTTGAGGATCTTCTGCCGCAGCATGACGGATGCTGGGGAGGCGTTGGGGAAGAAGTAGTCCTCTGGCACAGTCTCACCAGGTCCAACTGTAGCTCGACGATAGTCTCCAAGGTGGAAAATTCGAGTCTTCACCCCGAGCCTATGTTATACGTCAGCACCATGCCCCGAAGTATCTATATCTGGCCGTCTAGGCAATGAGTCTTACCAGGACAGGTATCGAGCCATCGAGACGCATATATGCCTTAGTTTTGATCAGCGAAATGAGGGCACAATGAGACATTTGTTTCCACAAGAACTCACGTCTTTCCACGTGCTGGCAGGCCGACCATGACAATCGCTATCCTACCCGAGTGGAACAGCCTTCCAGACATGGTGCTGTAGAGCTGGGCGGGCGCCAGGTTCTGGTCCTCAGAGATGTCATGAATGGCGTCGATGAAGGTAGAGCTCTTTCGACGATAACGCGGCGCGTTGGCCGCGATCTCGGCGGTACTGGAGCTGAGGTTAGCGAATTGAGTGTCCAATGTGTCGTCATCGTCGGTGTCACCGAGCTCAGGACGGGGCCTGGTCTCCTCGACAGTCTCTTTCTCCTTCTTCTCCTTGTTCTCTTTCTTCTTCTTCTTGAGCCGTTTGTGAAGGCGAGCCTTCGCTCTCTTGAAGACGAGCCGCATGATGAGACGTGTGGTTCAGAGAGACAGCTATGACAGAAGAATCCGAGTGGGTTGGGATGGCCAGGAAAGTACAGCTTAGATGGAAGAAGGTATGATGGAAAAGAAAAGAAGGATTGTGCTCACAGAAGCGTGTCCATCTTGAAGGAAGAGAAATGGTAAACAAAAGTCGACCCTTTACTCCACTTGCGGTGGTTGTATCGATTCCGCTGCAGTCTTCCGCTATATGTGGATGGGTGTTTGCACTGCCGGAAGGAGGATGGGCACAATGACTAGGGTTGCGATGTTTGAGGGCTGGCCACAATTTTCGGCTTAAGTGATCGAAGGTCTCAATCAGTGGATTGAAGGACAACAGAACAGATTGGCGTGGAGGTTGAAATAGAGGAGGAGTCCAGGGATATGCTCTGGGGCAACTGTTGAGAGATATTGTGAGAGATATCGTGAGGGATGAAGGTATCGTCACTGATATTTGAGGCCAGGAAACTCATGAGCCTCCTTTTCCCTTCTCCTGCGGACAAGGATCAGAGTGCCTCACAAGATCTTGTTCAGCACAGTCCAGAAACAAAGAGATGCGAAACAGGCAGATGCCCACAGAATTTCTTCGAGATGTGACTCCTTCCACTGTCGCTGAGCCCAAAAATGGCAGATGTCACCAGGGCTTTAACCTGGGGTGTTTGCTAAGAGGTTTCGTGAGAGTATCTAGAAGCTAGGAGAGGTGATGATCAGCTTGTGAGACCCGAGGTGAGCACTTCTTCCTCTCATGAGAGAAGTTGCTACCTGTGAGTTGAAACTGTGTGGATGGGTTGGGTCCCGAACAGGTTGATGTCTGAGTCTTGGGTCGGTCTCCGGGTCTTGCCTTGTCTGTCCCGGCTCCTTCTCCAGCAGCCGAGAATGGGATGGGGGTGGGGTGGGTGTAGGAAGAGGGGCTCATTCAGCACAAGCCCTGCTCGCCGCCAAGTACTTTGGTATTGTACATAGTATCAAGGTGCGTACTCTGAGGAACACCAATATCAACCCAATGTCTGGGGGTTGTCTTTCCTTTTTCTTTAACTTAATTTTGAACTTTGTGACGAGTGGTATGATCATTTACAAAAATTCTCCTGCTATCCCATTGCAGAATACATGGCTGTACTCGTTGAATCCAGATATACTAAGCACACCCTGGGGTTGAATACACTTGCCGTACGGTATTATGGCCCTAACGTATCTTTGTGTACCATCCCACGCTGAGGCTAAGGTGCACGGTCCAGGCTGACTCGCTGCCCTGTCGTCAGAGATCGATCAACCTGGACCCAGCAGACACAGCAGCAGCGAGGAAGAGAGCTTACCACGAAATTTTTGGTCCTGTGCCTCCGAGGTCTGGAAAGACAACCACAATTGAGGTCACTTTTACCCAAGCCGCGCGAACCTCACGGAGACCTACGCCTTCACCCAAGTTGAGGACCCCTTACATTAGGGCCTATATCTTCTTAGATTCTGCATCCAGCCCCAATTAGCCTCATTGAAGGTGTTCCTCCTCATCGCATCCCCTGCCGGCCCGTCCCAGTCAAATCCTCTCCTTCGTGACGTCTTCGTCTTCGAGGCCTGCAGCCTCGACCTCATTCCCTCCTCCACGACCCAGATCCCAAATCGCGACCATGGCCTCCACATCAAGCCATCCTCTCGCCTTCGTCGGCAGCAACCCTTTAGTCAAGACCGTTTCCGATGCGCTGGGCTTATTCCAGGAGCGACGCGCAAAGCTTGGCCTGTCAAACCCCGGCACCGTCGAGAACCTGGCCAAGGAGGTCCAGCGCGATGTCCTCCTCAACAACTACATGTTCACTGGCCTGCGCGCAGACCTCACCAAGGCCTTCAGCCTGAACCCCCTCTTCCAAGTCTCACACGCCTTCGCGCTGGGCGAGCGATCAAACCCTTACACCTTCGCAGCCCTCTACGGTACCAACAAGGTAAGCCACTTTCTCGACACTGCTCGGTGATTCTCTGGTGGCGGTATCGAGGCTGACTTATATGCGACAGGTTTTCTTGCAAGGGAACATCGATAATGACGGACAGCTTTCCACGAGAGCCAACTGGAGATGGTCGCCCTCGCTCGTCTCCAAGACCCAGTTTCAAATCGGCACCGGCGGCCAGGACATGGCGCAGCTTGAATCCGAGTATACTGGCAATGACTTCACCCTCAACGTCAAGGCCCTCAACCCATCCTACCTCGAGGGCGGCCTCACCGGTATCTTTGTCGGACAGTACATGCAGGCGGTCACCCCGAAACTTGCTTTGGGTCTGGAGGCTATGTGGCAACGTCAAGCCTTGAGCCAACCCCCAGATGCGGCGCTGGCGTACTGCGGAAAGTACAGGGCCGAAGACTGGGTGGCCACGGCGCAGATGGCCGCAAACGGTGCCATAAACACGACTTACTGGAGGAAGCTGTCCGACAAGGTACAGGCAGGTGTCGACATGACCCTGACCCTCTCTGGTGGCCCTGCGGCAATGATGGGAGGCCCCCTGCAGAAGGAGGGTGTGACGACCTTTGGTGCCAAGTACGACTTCCGCATGTCCACCTTCCGCGCCCAGCTGGACTCCAAGGGAAAGCTGAGCTGCCTGCTCGAAAAGCGCGTCGCCGGGCCCGTCATGATGACCGTGGGTGCTGATGTGGACCACGCCACGGTATGGCTACTTCTTTTTCATAACAGTTCACTCATCCATTATTGCCAAAATTTGCTAACAGAGTAAATTACAGCAAACCGCGAAGCTCGGCCTGGGCATCTCCATCGAGACCGGCGGCGAGGAGTTGCAGGAGCAACAAGAGTTGCTCGGCGCCCAGCCATCTCCCAACATCCCCTTCTAAGGGGTTATTTGAACCTGAAAGCGACAAGTCCTCTCTGCGCTCGTCCAACGACTCTCCACTCTGCTCCGATGACCCTATATCACCACATACCATTTACACGCCCAAAATCTGAAGGGGCAGGCGAGCGCACCCAATGAGACACATCAAATCGATACAAGAAGGATGTTAAATGTTGACTCTTGTTGACAAGAATGTGTTCCAGAAGGGTTCAGGCCATGAATCAACTCTGATGGATCTCCGTTGCCTAGCCGGACCAGAGGTACTGCCCCTTTCACATAGCATATTTTATGATTTTCCGAACATGTTTTCCGCCTAAAGTGGGGATGTAGATGTGTGTGGCTCTCCAGGTAATCGAGACGGCTCGTGGATCTCGGGGAGGGGAGGGCTGAATCAACGGCGCTGGGCAACGGACAGAAACAACGGTTTGGAAAGCCTCAGACGTTAGTGAATTGGGATGATGACTTACTTCATCTCAGGCTTCAAGAGTCGCAGAAAATCAGAAGGAAAATGAGGAGTTGTTTCCAAGTCTTTACCTGGAGGAAGAAGAGAGGGGAGGGGATACCGTGATTGCCGGTGAGACCAGCAATCTCTGATCCCCAACCAAATTTTATTGTAAAAATAGTACTAGTGCCATACCCTCCATTGTAACTACTATCTCCAGTCATATGCATGCATGGTGCTTGCCTTTCTACCTGCCCATCTCTCAGCACATGTGTGCAGCAAATGATGCTCAATCTCTCCATATCAGAGAAACTCACTAGCCACACGACTTTCACTATGTCACTTTTTTCCCTAGCTGACGCCACAGTGCACGGATCACAAAGGGGCGCCGACACCCTAGAAGCTGCTGTACTATGATGTCTTTTTCAGTGGTGGCAGGTGTACAGGCCCTGCAGGCAAGGCACTTAGGCACGCTAAAACTCTTTTGTGGGGCCGACTGGTGGGGCTGCATGTGATCAAGGAGAATTCAGGGCAGGCAGGCAGCTGAGCGTGGGGCCTTAGATCTGATCTGGGCAGCCCCCAACCGGTCTCATCATCACCCCTTGATGGCTGCTCAGGGCGTCTGGGCTTGTAGAGCCGGGCCAGTGAACCGAACCAAAATCCTCACTCGCTTCCCATCCTCACCTTGGCTTTCAACTTTTCCCCCCCAACCTGACCCAAGTCGAGGTCCAACCCAGCCTCCCAGGCACTCAAGACATTTTATTTTTCTCTTGCCCCTCCTCAACCACGATTGGGGAGACTCGACAAGGACACAGCACCCAGCAAAGCAGCCGGCAACCTGCTTCTGTTGTGTGCCTACCTGCCCAGTTCGACCTTTTTTCTCCCTCTTATGTATGCTTGCGACAACAAGGGACCAAGCACACTTTGTTCGCTGCCCGCCCCCCTTTACCTCTAGCTTTTTGTTCTTCTTGACCCGCCAGCTTCTTGCGCAACCACCTGAAGTCTCCTGCGACAAAGCAAACAAACTCTTTTGGAGTCTGCCTGCCCAGCATCACTGGAAGACTGGCCCATTGACCTAGGGGGAGGCACCAAGGCAATTTCCCAGTCGCAGCCTGCGACGCCTGCAGGCCCAGCCCGCCTCTTCTCCCTTTTCTCTCATCAGTCGCGTGCCACGACGCGCCCCCCCACCACAACAATCGACTCCATTTCATCACGACACATATGCATGGTGTTCATTTGTCTCATTTGCCCCGTGGAATATGATGGTTGGAGGAAGGTGGAAGTGGTGAAAAGAGTCCGTCTACACCCATTGCTGCTGTTCTGGACACGATGACCCGCCCCTCTAGTGCGAGCTTCGCCCAGTTCTTCCCTGCTGCTCCCAGGGCTGCTAGGGACAGGGCCATGGAGCGCGAGAGGGAGAGGGCAAGGAGGGACACACAGGACTTGTCATCCTCAGCAGCAACAACCACACACACAGACAAGCCCGCGCTCAACGGCCTATCTGGGCACGGCGCGACCGACGATCATCACACTGTCGCGACATCTTCCTTCCGGGATACCTCAATATCTGACCCAGCGCGAACTCCCGCTGATGATATCGACTCCTTCCGTGCGGACCAGCCAGCCACTGTCGGCTCTGAGAGTTCACATGCCAGCCTCGCGTCCTCTGCGACCAATGCTTCCTCGATGCGCAACAGCGCTGCTGTGTCCAAGAACAACATCTCATCGTCATACTCGCTGGTCACCCCGCTCACGACCATCGACTCGCCTTCCCCCTCCGCCGGCTCTCATCCACCAAGGCTGGATACATCCAATTCCTTATATTCTGAAAAGATCAGCGCGTCCATGCCCAAGCCTGGTGGCTCCCTTGACAATGTCGCTGCCGTGAACACATCCACTATCTCACACCGCATACCGGCTCGAGACCCCTCACTCCGTGTCCAAGTGATCAAGGCCATACATGATCCATCCATCGACCGATCATCGCGAGATAAGAAGAAACCGAAATACAAGGAATATGGAATGGTACGTTATATATATATATATATACTGAATACTTGAAGGTGGAAGGCGGAAGGGAGTAGGGGGGAGCGTCATCATCTTTTTTTTCCATCTCGGTGAACCTGGCTAATAAAATCGCTCTGTGTACAGGAAGATGACGCTCCCCCACCAGCCGACCCTCGACTGGCTAAAGGTGGTCGCCTCGACTACATCAACGTCGATTATCACCTGCCCAAGTCTCGCTTGCGCCAATCGCCGTATAACGTGAAGCCTTATGCATGGGACCCAAAGACGTCTGTCGGTCCTGGACCCCCAACCCAGGTCGTCGTGACCGGCTTCAATCCTCTGATCACCTTTGCCAAAGTCGCAACCATATTTAATTCCTTTGGTGAGGTCGCCGAGAGTAGCAACAAGATGCATCCGGAGACGGGGAGCTTCCTGGGGTTCGCTACCTTCCGCTACAAGGATTCGAAGCCCAGCCGGTCAAGGCCGCTTCCAGTCCTGGCAATCGATGCTGCTAAGCGCGCTGTACGCAACATGAACGGCAGGTCCATCGAGTCCCATCGAGTCCGCGTGGAGTTCGATCCAGATGGCAAGAAAAGCCGTCGCATGCTGGAGGATGCCCTAAAGACCGAGCGTGAGAAATCACAGCCCTTGATCGCCAAGCCGATTCCCACCGCACCGCGACCGAAAGAATTTCCTCCAAGAGCACCTCCAACTGCACCTCGAGGCCCTGCTGCCTTCCGACAGCCCGCGATTGCAGAGGGCCGTCCGCTGTCCGTGGCCGCGCGGATCTCCAGTTTGATTGAGCAGATCCCCGTCTCGACCAGCCTGAAGAAGGAGCCATACATATTTGTCGCACACGAACACGTCCCAGTCATGCCCACGACGATCGCGCATATGAAGAAGCGGCTGAAGAACTTTCGTTGGGAAGACGTCCGTGCTGACCGCACTGGATACTATATCATCTTCCGAGACTCGACTCTGGGGCGCTCCGAGGCGGAGAAGTGCTATTCTTCTGCGCACGCGACCGCATTCTTCACGTACACTCTCAGGATGGAGCTCCATTTGTTCGGCAGCGAAGGCAAACCCCCGCTCTCCTCGACCTCCGTGACCTATCGAAGACGTAGCCACAGCCCCCCGCGGCGACCGGCACAAGTTGAACCTCCCCCGAAGCGCGACGATAAGGAGCGCACCAGGAGAGAGGACCAGAGGGATCTCGAGGAAGAAAAACGTGAGCGTGCGAACAATTTCGACCCGGTCAGGGAGGCTGCTGAGGTAGTGCGCCGGGAGATGATCGAACACCTGATCAAACACATACGCCAGAAGGTTGCTGCGCCGAGTCTGTTGACGTACCTCGAACCTTCGAACCATGCCGAGATGCGTATCAAGCTCAATATCCAAGATCCGCTCGCGGTCAAGACCCCTAGCTTTCTCTTTGACGACAGCGACAAGTCTCCTGCGAGCACTCCCAACTCACGAGCCGATCCGATCGAGCGCCGTACCAAACATCTCGACGTTACGGCGCTGCCCCGTATTCGCAAGGTCAAGAAGGGCACAATCCCTCGCAGGTCCGGTTTTGCCGATCCTTTTGCTCGAGAGCGACCAACATCCCACCGAGCAGCCTTCCGATCGCTTCATCACCGCCTGCAGCATGCCGACAGCGATGCCGATTCCGACGATGAAGTCGAGCACAGGGACTCTCTTGCGAGAGATACCGAGGAACCTGAATCTCGCTCTCGTAGCCGAATGAGCCCCGACGAAGACTTCAAAGACGACTGGGGTCCGCCGGAGGACGACTCCTTGACGGAAGCCAGCTTTGCTCAGGATGGTATCGTGCCTCACGTGAAGAAGAGGAAGCTTGACCTGCAGATAGAAACAGCAATCAAGCGCCAGAAGAAGAGCGACGAGGAGCTGTTCGGGGTGACCATCGACCGCATCGAGACCGGGTACCCTCTTCGCGATGCTTCCGTTGACGTGCTCATGCCCGACGCCACTGAAGACAACGAGGATGGAGATTCTCAGCTGCCCACACCTGCCCTGGGTGCGAAGGGCGTCAAGAAAGGCGCGACGAAGTCAAAGAAGAAATCCAAGAAACAGCTGTTTGAGGAGCGCGAAGCACTCAAGAAGCAACAGCAGGACATTTTTGAGCACGAAGCCGAGGAGAAGTCCGAACCGCTCAAGCAACCCACGCCGCCTCCTGAGTCGAAACCAGAGCCAGAGGTGGTGGAGCCAAGCAAGCCTCTACCGGACCGCAACTTGTTCCCACATTTTGTTACCAAAGCACTCATTCTCCCACCCAAGTTCAAGGTCGATCCAGAGTCTATGCAGACCCTCGACCTTGGCGAGAAAGACAAGCCCAACATCGCAAAGCTCAAGAAGAAGTTTGGCGTGGAGGACATTGGCGATCCTCAAACTTGGCTCTGGAGACGGAATCGTATCAAGGAACTCAATTCTTGGGATGGCTCGGGCGACATCGTGGGTATTCAAGGCTACTATGTGCCCAATTCTACCGGGTGTGCAAGGACAGAAGGCATTAAGAAGATTCTCAACTCCGAGAAGTCCAAGTATCTCCCGCACCACATCAAGGTACAGAAGGCTCGCGAAGAGCGCGAAAAGGCTGGCAAGGGTGGCAAAGTCAAGTCCATGGCCGAGGTCAACATTACAAGGGTTGCGCCCGATCATGTGTCCTCGCAGAGCAACGCCCGCGACACGCGTGCCAAGCAGCGTGACCACAATTCTTCTCTTGAGAAGACGCAGAAGGTCTTTGGTCAGGCATCTGATGTCTTACGCTTCAATCAGCTCAAGAAACGCAAGAAGCCTGTTAAGTTTGACCGGTCAGCAATCCACAACTGGGGTCTCTACGCGATGGAGAACATTGCCAAGGACGACATGATCATCGAGTATGTCGGCGAGCGGGTACGCCAGAGGATCGCAGATCTCCGTGAAATCAACTACACCAAGAGCGGGATAGGGAGCAGTTACTTGTTCCGTATCGATGATGATGCAGTCGTTGACGCGACCAAGAAAGGAGGTATCGCTCGTTTCATCAATCATAGCTGTGCGCCAAACTGCAAGGCCAGCATCATTCGCGTGGAAGGAACTAAGCGAATTGTCATCTATGCCGAGAGGGCTATAGCGCAGAGTAAGTGTCTTGTGTGCGAGGACTTTTCTTCTTCTTTTTCTTTCTAAGAACGTCACGGCTGACCTTGCTTTTTTCTTCTCTCAACACAGATGAGGAATTGACATACGACTACAAGTTCGACCGCGAGATGCGCTCCGAAGACCGCATTCCCTGCCTCTGTGGCACACCCGAGTGCAAGGGTTTCCTCAACTAATATTAACCTCGGTCTCCAGCATCAATCACTCATATAAGCTCTCATCCTGTTTCGCGTTCACCAAAATCGGAGTCAGTTGCAGAGGTGCCAACGGTGTTATAGACGAGCAAATTCAGGCGTGATCTGATTGCCTACTCAAGGTTTCTTCTTGTTTCTTTTTTTGTTTTTATTTTGTTGTTGTTGGCGGGCCCACGGCGATTGGTGTTTGGATTCTCATTTCATTACGATGATCAAAGTTGGTCACGTCACGGCTGCTTGGGACCAGGTACGGCTTTCTTCGCATCCAGGGTTCGTTGTGCAGGTGTTGCGGGCAAGGGAAAAAGAAAATTACCAGAACATATCACCCCGCCTTTGGGGAGACAAGACCTTCGAGGGACTGGCGTGCAAAGGGAAGCGCGTCACTCAACGAGATGGCGGTAGAAAAGGGGGTGAGGGGTTTGGAGGAGAGGAAGCGCGGAAGGGAGCAAATAATATCAAATTGGGCGGGACTTGAGCAATGCGATAGCCTCGTGGGCAAGAGAAGATTAGGTCGGCCAGTCAGATCGAGGCGGAAAACGTGGTTAATGTACTTGGCCCATCTGATCCGGTCGGGCAAGAAGTCGTTGGCCCGGTTTATGATAGGGGGAAGGGAAGGGGAACATGGAGAGCGGACATGGGTCCGAGGTCTCCAGATATAGAGGCGGCTCGAAAACTTGATCGAGAGGCAGAGGATGCCAAAGACCTTGAATGAAGTGAGCATCAAAAACGGAGACAAAGACCAAATCAAAGCCTCCCTACCCAATGTGCTTCCTGGAGAAGGTGAGAATGTCAAATACCGCGTGCAGGAGACATGTATGTGTGTGCGTGTGTTGGACCGACTCTTTAGAAATATCGCTAGCCTAGGGCAGCCAAGATTGGGAATAGGACCAGGTGTTGATAAAAACTCAGTAAGCTATTTGTACACACGGCTCTCCAAGGAGAGAGAGGCATAATCTGCGTCCTGCTGGAGTCCAGTTCTGGCGGAAATGACACGAGTCCTTCTCTCAATGAACCATGAACCAAAGCCCAAACCCTCCAGTAACTCCTCACAGAGGGAAAATAACACATCCAGGCGCACTGCCGATCCCATTATTCCCACCTCAAACGCCATTCATCATTGTTGATTCATCATACATCGGTTTCAGGTTTCATAGGTCTAATTGCAGACAAAAATCATCCTCACCGTCACCAAGCACTTCAACGGTATCATCGTCCGTGCCAAACAGCCCCTCATCACCACCACCTGAGAAGCCGAACAGCCAATCGTCGTCTTCCTGGGGCGGCGCGTCGAAAATCGACACGAACTCGGGCTTTGCCGCCTGCTCGCTCCTCGCGTGGCTTGCCGGAGTGATGGTCGCGTCGGATGCGTTGGACGCGACTGACGCGATGGATGTGGTGGTGTTGGAGCGGGCTAGTGGGCGACGCGCGGGGGCTTCCGACTTGTCACGTGCGTGTAGCGCGGCCGAGACGGAGCGGCCTTTGGTGTAGCCCAGCGTGTTGCGGGAGGCAGCTACGCCGGCGCTGGCGGATGAGGACGGGATGGCTCTCGGGTAAAAAGTGAGAGCAGGGTTGACTGCCGGTTGTCTTGCCTTGGTGGGTTGCATGTAGGATGGGACTTTCGCAGTGGCTGAGGCGGTCGGCCTCGCGAGAAGAGGCTTGCGCTGGGCCGTGGTGGAGGAGGTGTTGCTGGCTGCCATTCCTAGTGCTGATGCTGCGCGGCGTGAGTTCAGCGACGAGGACGCCTTCAGGGATGTGCTGGGTCGGACAGCTGCCTGGTCTGTCGGGTCGGCCAGGGGAACAATCTTCCTGGGAGAATCAAGTGCCAGATCCCAAGTGGCGTCAGCCAGGTCCTTTCTGATCCGCGCATCCGCCTCCCTGAACCTCTTCTCCTGTGCAGCCTTCATCTCCCTGTCAACCCGCGTCCTTCCATTCTCGTCCCGGCGGTTGTGGTAGTAGTCATAGTAGCCCTTCAGCCGGTTCTCAGGCCTGATGGCGTCGAAGGTCAGGACACCGGCCGGGAAAACGTCAGACACGTAAGGCTGCTCGGGCGGAGGTGGCGGGTTTGTGTCGACCTCGTCAGACAACGGATCCGAGTTGTCGAGGAGAATCTGTAGCTTGGAAGACTCCGACTTGGGCGCATGACTTTTCGGGCGGGCGGCGGTGGTAGGCCTGACCTGACTTTTCTCGATTTCACGCACGGCAGGTGTCTTGCCGTTGATAGTCTTGCTTATCGCGGCTTTGGCGTTGGTAGTCTTGTTTCCTAGAACTGCACGACCTGTCCGGGGCTCTGAGTAGATGGTGTGAGTAGTCATGTTGACTATGCTGTGGTGCGCTGTGCTGTGTTGTGCGCCGTGCTATGCAGTTTGGGTGGGAATGATGCACGTATCCTGTGCTGGAAATGCTCACCTGCAGGTGTCACCCATTGCGACCTGTCCGTCTTAGCTTTGGCTTCCAAAACGCTCTTTCCTCCCAGACCACGTGCTGTGTTCTCATCATTGAGAGGGATTTTGAGGGGTGTCTTGGGATATCGTGCACCGGGCGTCTTTGGCTGAAGTCCTCGAAGGGTGCCCTGGTTGTGCTGCTTGTTGTGCGCAGCAGCCTGGTGAACGGAGACCAGATTCTCCTGATCGCGTGCCGCAAACATTTCTCGTTCCTTTCTCCTTCTCTGCTGGCCTTGTGGATGGTCGCTGCAAATGACCGATGGGTGCTGCTAACCTCCGGAAGATACGACGTAATCTCCTGTACCCTCAAAAAATAGTCGCTTGGATATTTCGAGGCGTCGCTTAAATCGAATACGGTGGACTTCAGATAACGAGGCCCCCGTCGCTGTCTTTATTGTCGCGGCAGTAGGCGTACCTCCAGATTTTTTAGAGAGGGGGATTGATGTTGGCTTGTATTATGTAGGAATCATGGAAGTGGATGAAGGAAGGTTGATAGTTAAGTGGCAATTTAGGCGTTCGTAATGCAGGTATTGACTTTGGAATGTTTGGTGTTGACCGAGCAACAATGCTTGACCCTCACGCTTCACAAGGGTTGAGACCGTTCACCTGTTTGCATCCCTGCACTGGAGAAAGGAAGACCCCTGCCATTCTGAACGCCAGTCACTGTGCTGTACTATGGTAGGCTGCAGATGACTGGGGCCCATCATTTGGAGGGGTGGAGGGAGGAAGGGGTGGGGGGCATTACAGTATGGCCAGTGCACTGGTGAGCAGTCACTAGCAGTCAGCTGGTGATTCCCCAACAGCAGCAACAACCCCTGAAAGAAGAACAACCTGACCCCTCCCCCTCCCCCCTGACAAGCCAGCAGGAAGGCCAACGAATAGGCTGGGGCCATAATTAGAGAGGGGCACTATTTCGAGACCTCCACCTCTGGGAGGTGAGAGGACGGGCCCAGTCCAGAACACCTCATCGTCGCCAACTTGCTCTGATACCCAACTTGTCATTGTGTCTCCTTTTCTCTCCAACTTCCTCACCCAAACTTCTTCACCATCCAGTAGACAGCTGTGTCCCAACATCGCCTTTTGTCGATAGACCCATTTCCTTCTTCTTGTTCTCGTTGATCTCGATAAAACTAGTCCACCATGGATCGTATCAAGGAGGTAAGTCAGATCACGGCAAGGCCAGATCAGATCAGAGAAAGGGGCCATGGAGCACTGGTGTTGCTCGATAGCGGCGTTTCTCGTCATCCCTTCTACCCCGCCAGGGTCTCTCTATCTGCTTGGCTCAGCTCAGCTTTGTAACGGCTGCCTGCTGTTGTCTTGGTTCACTGCAGTCGCACCTGTAGCACTGCAAGAGACCAAGGCGACGCAATCATCACAGCTGCAGTAGCAGCCACAGCCGCAGCAGCAGCCTGAAGTCCACCTAAAACTTCGCCTACCACAAGACCTCATTCACCAACTGTTGATTCCCCCATCATCTTGAACCAAACACCCTTCCTCCCTCCTCTCTTCGTATCAAAACGCCAAGTTACACCCCAGTCACACAAGTCATCCCGCAAGAAGGAAAACGGTCAAGATGTCGATGCTGAGTACAGTCACGCAGAAAATGAACCAGCTTCGCCTGGAGGCCGACGAGTCCGCCGCCAAGCTTGAGGAGATGCAGACCAAGATGAAGTCGCTGGAGCAGGACAACCTGGCCAAGGAGCAGGAGATCACCTCCCTGTCGCACAGAAACGGTCTGCTCGAGGCCGAGAACGAGAAGCTCGACACTGCCATCAAGGACTTCAAGAAGGCCGCAGAGGATGGTCAGGGCCACTCTACCACCAACGAGGCCCTCACCCGCCGCCTCCAGCTGCTCGAGGAGGAGGCTGAGGAGGCTGACAAGACTCTCCGCGAGGCCAACGAGAAGTATGTAGAAGTGCCGCTCACTTACAACTTCAAGTCCGAGATCTATCTGACTTGGAGGTGCTTGCTTTCTGCCCTGTCTCTTTTTTCCCTCTTTACCTCCTCCTCCCCCCCTCTTTCCAATTTTTCTTTCCTTTCTTCTTCATGCGGTCCTCCTCGAAGATCTAAGCCACACATCTCGTTCATATTGCAAGACCGGAAGCTGACATTCTCCGCCCTATCCACCAGACTCCGACAAACCGACGTTAAGGCGGGCCACTTCGAGCGAAAAGTTCAGGCCCTCGAGGCCGAGCGAGACCAGTGGGAGGGCAAATACGAGGAGATGGCTAAGAAGTACGCCGATATCAAGAAGGAGCTGGAGGAGTTCCAGGCAGAGATTGGCAATATCTGAGGAAGACCGTGTACAGAGGGGAACAAAGGATGTTGGCATGGCAAGAAGGTTCTTGCGATTCTATAACAGGTCTTGTCTCTTAGGAGACGAGTGCCTGACGGACCGTCTCGTCTGCGCATTCCTCTACTGTCGACCAGTCTTAACTTTGTGGAAAGGAGCATCCTTGGTGGTGGCATTGTTGCGATTCGAGTTGTTCTCGCGATTGCAGCACTTTTTAGAAGGCGGTCAGACCTATGATTACAGCAGCACATTTCGAGAATGAAATTTGTTGATGCTTCACCGACCATGTATACATTTGATTTGGGTATCATTGTGGCGTACGGGGGCCATGATGGACTGATAACAAGATGTGATGCTACTCTAAATGCCCCGACTCCGACTATCTTCCTGCTTTTTTGGCCTTATTCTTCCTATTTGTAGCCTGCCTCTCCAACTTTGACTCGTACCGGAACTTCTTCTTTTTCTTTTTGGGTTGTTCCCTTCTTGCCTTCTTTTCCTCACCCTCTCTAGACTGCGTCTTTTTTCCCTGCACCTCATCTCCTGTCTCTTCTTGTTCATCCTCAGCCTCCAATTCGGCCTTGTTGTGCAGCCCGTCTCTGTCCACACTGACGGCCTCGACTTTAACTGTCGTATAGAGATCTTCGTCGATGTACTCCTCTTCGTGATCCACAGGTTCCAGAGCTGGCGCAGGTGCAGTGTCCTCGATCCCACCCCACTCCTCACCGTCGCTCTGCTCAGAGCCTGTATCTGTCTCTTCATTCCCCGAGCCCAGTCCGGCGACCTGGGACTCCTTCAGCATAGCCTCGACATTTTTCACATGATCTTCAACAGCTTGCTTGCGCTCGTCTCTGAGCTATGGCAGAGGGAAAGAAACATCAACCGTCAGCGAAACTTATCACACTTTTGCAGACAGTCAGTATAGATACACACCTGCTTTCTCATATCGATCCTCTCCTGTCTCGCTCTCTTGGCCGCTTCCTCCTGTGCATGCTTTTGCCTCTGCACCTTGCGCTTGTGAAAACCCGTCAGGTACTCGGCGCGGGCGCTGTTGTCGAAGGAGATCTCTTCGATGGCGTGGATGGCCTTGCGTTTCTTCGAGGGCGCCGGTGGGAGGGGCGATTTCTTTGGGCGGGGTTTGGCGAACATTTTGTCGAGAACCTCTTTTCAAGCAAGCTCTTGGCATATATGTCTGGGGGTAGATCTCCCGTACAATAAATAGCAACAGCCTGGGGGGTTTGGCTTCCCTTTCGCTGGTGGGAAAAAGCGAAGGTATTGTCACCGTTCTAACGAAGATACTGACTGCAGGACTATACAGGCTTGCCTGCCCGGGGCTGGTTTTGAACTTTTTCCGTTCGGAGACCCCTGAACGCGCTGCTATAAATTTAGTGACGTGATGCGCTAGCTCCGCTAGGATGGCACCTGAGGCATGCGGCTCAGGCTAGGTCAGCGGAGCTTGCCGGCGGCAGCGCTGTGCTGTAGCTTGGGGCGGTTGGGATTGGCCTGGTGCAACGTAGAGCTTCCTATCATCATCGTCAGCAATCGCCTGCCGTTCTTGTGCTTGACCAGCGTCCCAACAACCACCTATCACCTGCAAACTGCCTGCTTCTTCCACAGTAGAAGCGTGAAGACCAAAACCCACATCATTTTCAGAATGCGGTATTCGATAGCAGCCGGCCTCCTGGCCTCAGGGGCCGCGGCATTCAGCGACTCGTCGCCCTTCTTGATGTACTCAACATCAAAGTACGCCATCCCAATGACAGTCCCTGAGTTGATGACTACCGTACTAATCAAGGGTTTTGCAGGCTCTCCGTCCCTTCAGAGCCCTCGCAGCTCCAGTCTACCGCCTCCGTCCTCTCAACAGCCCATGCCCTTCTCTCCACATGCCCGACATCCCTCTACCTTCTGCTCACGCATCCAAACGCCCACGCTTCGGACCTGCGGGACCCGGCCACGGGCGCCTGCTTGGCCCTGAACCTCTGCGGCCGCACCTCTGCTGTAGTCAACAGCAGCAAGGTCGCCACCTCCCACTACGGTGTCGCCGAGGTGGTCGGGCCGGAGATCTCCGCGACCGACCTGCAAGCCTATATTGAGGGTGCTTGTTCCGAGCAGGGCAAGGGAGACTTAGCTGCTGTCGTAGTGAAGCAGCTCGACGGACTGCCTTTGCACGATGAGGTGCCGGGCGATAGACGCTTCGCGATGGATTGGGAGGACCGGGAAGTGGGCGAGCTGCTGGACAACCAAGAGCAGATTCGGAGGGGCGTGCCGGGAGATGACTATACTGTGATCTACTTCGCGAGCCCGCATGAGCCGCCAAGGAGGTACGAGGCGGAGTTTGGCGAGGCCGGCGGTGCGGAGATGCCGCTGGAGCTGAGGAAGAGGGAGTGGGAGGTGAGAGCGGCGGACGGTGGGAACACCGTTGGGTCGGCGCCGCTGTTTGTGAAGTATCAGTTCTTCACGCCTGGTGAGTCTCATTATCTCATCCCTATTCGCGAGAGCTGCTTTGGGTGGCGTTGACAAGCGGCTGAGATTGCTGACGGCTCAATCTGCAGGTATCTTCATGGGCTTCGTGGCCGTTTTCCTCATGCTGGCTATGCTTTACGTTGGTCTCAACGCCGTGGCGAGTCTACAGGTTTCGTATGGCGCTTTCGATAAGGAGATGGGCCCTGCTGCCCAGAAGAAGACTCAGTAAGCTCACAAGACAGGACAAACCTTGGTGTGTGGTGTGATAAAGGAGTGGTGGCCGCGCCGGTGTGATGTGGCAAGCAAGGCTTGGTGTAGGTTTCGTGCATGTGTACCATACATATATTGGGAGTTTGGCTGGGTCACTGCGTGGCTTGTTTGGTATTTCAGCAGAGATGCAATGGATTTGGTATTTTTATGTTGTAGGTGGTAGTGTCAATACAATTCCAGACACGACAGTGACGTGTGTTGAAGCAAAACACTCAGGGCGCAGTGTCTTTCATGCAGCATAAGGCGCAACAAGGCCTACCTCCTGAAAAGGTCTTCCCCCAATGAGATCTACTGTCCTGTCTTATCCTTCCTCCTCCTCCAGGTATCTCAGCCGAGATCACGATCATATTTTCCCTCCTTTCCTGAACGCCGTGCAAAATCATTCCTGGTACCATACCATCCTTTGCTGGTTCCCTATCGACTCTTGCCTGTCATTCTCTCCTACCGAGTCTGTTTGGAGTCTCGCTATCTTATTTATGAAGCCGTCATTCTCCACAGCCAACAGCCTGCATTCGCCACAAGCATCGCAACCTTCTCCTCACTTTTCCCAACCTGTGCCGCCGTCCATTCTCATCCCTCTTAGACGAGGTGGCTCGGTAGCAGGAAGTTGGCGATACCCTCCTTGACGTGGTACTCATGCCCGCAGTTACCACACACAAGCTTTCCCTCCATCATCTGGGTTTCGACCAGCAGCGAGTGCAGCTCCTTGAGCATCGTCTCGTTGCCCTCCAGGTCCTCGGCGGTGGGTGCCTCCGCTGGGAGTTGGGGGAAGCCCAGCTGAATTCCATAAGGTGCTTAGTGTTTCCATTCTCTTCAAGCAGTATTTGGAAAAATTTTTTTTTTTTTTAAAAAAAACCAATCAACAAAAGTATAACATACCTCTGTCGTAGTAGTCTTTAATGCAGCCCAGTCCAGTCTGGGGAGCAGGTTCACGAGGAACTGCGGGTTCACCTCGATCTCGTCTTGCGCCAGCTCCGCGTCCTTGGGGCGTAAGGGAAAGGACGCCGATGTGGACTTGCAGGCCTTGACGGCACAGGTCAGGAAATTTATGCTGAGGACTTTCATTTTCCCTTCTTTGAGATACTCTGGCGATAATGTGTTATTTGGGATGCTTTTTGTAAGTCGACAACAATTTTGCCCTTCACTGCTTCGGGAAATTTTGCCAGGACATGGCAACCCTAACCCTTGGAAGAGACTGACCAAGATACATACCGTAAGCACTGCACTAAAGGGAGAACCAGGCCTTCTGCGCCTCTAACAGTATACTTAATCATTCAAGGCTCTTCTGAAGAAAAGAAAGAAAATTGGATAGAAGAACTACACACTTACCCTGGTGTCAAATCAGGCAGAGAGTGTCCTGGACCATCTAGCCATTTCTCAGGTTGCTCCCAAGTTATCATTGGCATTCGAAGGTCGCACGACAACTAGTAACTGGGGAGTGGCTTAGAGGTGCATACTCAACCATTGCAACGCATTGTCCGTGGCAAGATAATGTGGACTCATAAGGAGGCTTTGAGAACTGACTCTACGTAGAAAGCATCGAGTACAGTCACCATCTGGATATCTATTTGGGTGCCTATGAAGACCTATAATTGCAAGGGCTGATAGACGGAGGGGGGGGGGAGGGGTATTGCAGCAGTAAAGGTAAAACAAGAAGGGAAGAGAGAACACAGAGGGCAAAAACAGAGATTTGCTTTCCACACCGCTATTAAACTATGCACCAACCATCCGAGCCGTTCCAGCCGCCCCGCTTGAACATGGTGCACATCACGTTCTTATGCCATCGTCTTCTCGTATCCAATGTCCTCCCTCGAACCCCGCCTCCTCGATATCCGCATGTACACAGCGACGCAGCCCATGATGACGATGAACAAGACGCCCTTCTGAATGGTCGACCACTCGTCGGCGTCGTAGGTAGCCGGAATATTCTCGCTGAGCGCTTCCCCTTCGACTTCTCCCTGGATCTGCTCGACGGGCTCGCCATCCGTGTAACCAGCGGCCCAGTCAGCCATGCCGTATTGAGGTTCTACAGGGGACACAAGACAGGCGAATCAGCAACGGGAGACGCAACATTTGTGTTTGAAGCCGAAAATTGAGAGACGTGGACACGTGTGAAAAGAGAGAATGGGAAAGGAGAGTCAAAACGACACATGCATTCTTCTCGTCTTGAATTTTTTTGGTTCTCTAGGATAGATCACATGCATATGTCTCGTCATGGTATGTGTGGAATCTTGGGTCTCGGTAGTGTGGTACCGGTGTCTTGATCTGGGATGGAGGTAATGATGGTTGTTGTGGTGGGCACAGAAGCACACTCTAGAGCTCCACGTGGATACCTTCTTCGGGCACAGGCAGCTCTCCGCTCTTGATGATCTTGACGGTCTGCTTAGGCTTGTCGCCGGGGCCCTTCTCAATGTTCTCGATCTTCTCGACGATGTCGTAGCCCTCGAGGACCTCGCCGAAGACGACATGCTTGCCATCCAACCAGCTGCGAACGCACTGTTAGCTTCACAACCAGGCCAGACGACTTGAGTTAACAGAAGTCGGGGGTGTGTGGGCACATACGAGGTAACAACGGTGGTGATGAAGAACTGCGAGCCGTTGGTGTCCTTGCCGGCGTTGGCCATGGACAGGAGACCCTTCTTGGAGTGCTTGAGCTTGAAGTTCTCGTCGGGGAAGCGGTCACCGTAGACTATTCAGAACAGCTCGCGTCAGTTTCTCCTGTTCTGTTCCCGCTCTTGAGAACACTCCACCTCCATTTTAGGCTGGGAAGAGCTGCTTACTCGACTTGCCACCGGTGCCATCGCCCTTGGTGAAGTCACCGCCCTGGATCATGAAGTTCTTGATGACGCGGTGGAAGGTAGACCCCTCATACCCGAAGCCCTTCTCTCCTGTGGCGAGCGCACGGAAGTTCTCCGTGGTCTTGGGGGTCGTCTTGCCGTAGAGACCCATGACGATGCGGCCCAGGCTCTCGTCGCCATGCTGGATGTCGAAGTAGACCTTGTGGGTGATCTTGGGGCCCTTGGCAGCCGCGGCGGTGCTGCTGAAGAGCAGCATGCTCACACCGAGGAGCAGCGCGGCCGAGACGACGAGCCGCCGAAGGTTGAACATTTTGGGCTTTCTAGGGATGGAAGGGGTTCAATTGAGGTGAGGTTTGGTCGGAGGAGATGTTGGAGGAGAGAATGGAGGTTTGGGTATGGGAGGGTCGTAGGTGAAGGAAAATGGAAAAAGGAACAGGGAGACACGTTTCACCACCAAGACCTCGAGTCGGGGGTTTGTGCTGTAAACTGGTTGCCAATTGCCACATGCATGAAGCTACTGTACCATAATAGGCATGTCACTCTCCCCGCAGCAGTGCAAGCTGGAGCCCCCCTCCCCACTTTCAGTGACCTAGGACTTGTGCTAGGGGCCTATTCTGCAACCAGGTCCAAGCTCAGGGGTATCCAGGCACTAAACCCCAGTGGGGTCTCCGATCTCCTGTGTCTTAACATACAAGCCATTAACTACGTACCTATGGTGTACATGGCATATGATCCCCCTACGTTTCCAAACTGCGATTGCATAAGCCAGACAGCCAGATAATAACAACACCACCATTTTGTCTTTCCAAAGGAAGCATCACTGCCTCTGCACCCCCCACGCACCTCTTCTCTCTTCATCTACGTGTCTTATACTCTCCAGCTGATGGCCCTTCGATTACGATATCCGCATCTACAATGATGTCCTCAACAAACGAGGAGGACCCCTTCCTCCAGGTCCAGCAGTACGTCCTGGCAAACCAACCGTCTTGGAAAGATATCAAACTGTGATACTCGACGCTGACAGTCAAGCTTCCTCCCGGACCAGAGATGTCCTCACTCAGATGGACGCAACCCGCCCCCTCTTCACATCCTACCTTCGCATTCGCTCTCTCACCACCGCCCAGACCTCCCCAGAGCTCACCTCGGCGCGGACAGACCTCGAGTCCGCCCTGGCCGCGCTCGCCGAGGACCTCGCCGACCTCGTCGCCTCCGTGCAGGCCGCCGAGGCCAACCCGGCGCAGTTCGGTCTCTCGACGCATGAAGTCTCGCGCCGGAAGCGGCTGGTTCAGGAGGTTGGCGGGGAGGTTGAGGATATGCAGGACGAGCTGGCTAAGGGTGGCAGCGGCAGCGGGGCTGCCAGCGGTAGGCGCAAGGGTGGTGGTGGTGGTGCTGGGGCCAACTCCGATCTGCCCGACCCGAGCGCGTTCGCCGTTGGGGACGGGGATGGCCACGACGAAGAGGACTACGCAGCTGAGTTCGAGCAGCAGCAGCAGCAAATGATGATGCGGGAACAGGATGTCCATTTGGACGGGGTATACCAGACGGTGGACACGCTGCGTAGGCAGGCGGGAGACATGGGCCGGGAGCTGGAGGAGCAGCGGGAGATCCTCGAGACCACAGACAGGCTGGCCGACCGTGTGGGCGGGCGGCTGCAGACGGGCATGGACAAGCTCAAGTACGTGGTGAAGCACAACGAGGACCGCCTGAGTAGCTGGTGCATTGGCCTGCTGATACTGGTATTGTGTATCCTACTGGTCCTACTATTGATTCTATGAAAGGGAGGTTGTTGTTGCGGCGTAGAGAGCGGGCGTTTGGATGTTTTTGGAGCTATCACATAGGAAAATGGGCTTGGGGAGGGCAGATGGCGTTTCGGAATCCCGGAAGAGGACGGCAGTAAAGCTGGATCTGTCTAGAGCATTGTTCATCACATTTTATAACGTTAAATCTCAGATTATTCTCGTTGTCTCGTTTTATTTTACCTTCTTACCCCGGACAACAGCCCATGTATTGACTCTCATGCTGATGGGAAACTACCCAACCAGATGCTGGCACCGGTTTCCATCTCAGTTCAATTGCAAAAAAATACATCATGTCAGTGTGCATACCACAGCCGCACACTGCATATCCAAGCCAAAACAGGCTCTTGCATCTAAGATATCGCGACCAATGAGGACGCATTTGGGTGAGTCTCCCTGCTTCCAACCACCCGACCCCCACTCCCCCGGATCCTTTCTTCAAGCGGTCTTCCATGAGGTTAGTCTCCACTTGTCGTTTCGATCAACTATGCGAGCGCAAGACCGTATTTCGCCTTCAGACTCTTTCCATGCACAATCAATGACTCCACGGCGACGTCTCCGCGACCGGCTGACTTGGCATTGGTTGGGAAATCAACCAGGGCCAGTCGGAGGGCAGCAATGGCGGCAGTACCATAGAATAACAGGAACCGATGCTCGTAGTGATCAATCATGGCCTTGAGGACGGTACAAGACGTGGTCGACATCTCGGCAGGAGGCGTATTGACGATCTGCGCCATGGCTGACCAGTAGTGAGACATTGGGTACGGGTTAGCCTTCTTGGATCTCGAAAAGTCCCGAAGAGAGATGGCTGCATATCCCGCGCCCAGGCCCGTCTGCCTGTTGTAGTGCTCCGTCTCCGGGATCCAACCATTTCCACGACGCTTCCAACCAACTCGTTCTCGTCCCTGCTCGGTCTTTTCGAGGCCTCTAGCACCGAATAACACTGGGCACACAACGTAGAACTTGGCAATCAGAATGTCGATCAGAGGTTTCCCGCGCCAGTGGAAGGCTGGATCTGCGAAGGTGGCCGCGACCAGGATGCCGATAGGGTCAGCCGTCTTGGTGTTGGCGCTCGACTCGTCTATGAACTGGTTGATGACGCATTTGCCCAAGTGGTTGACCAGGAACAAGAACAGCGAGGGCAACTGATCATTGTGAGCGGCGCCGTTGACTGGCTGCCTCTCATCGAACACAAAGTGGCTGGGGTCCACCAGTTGGGAGTTCACCTCGTTGAGTAGACCCTGTTGGAGGACATTGGAGACTTTTGTAATCTGCGCTGCGGGTTAGCTAAGGTACTATTAATACTCGTACCAGGAAGAAAACAATTACCACTGCGGCGTTGCCCTTCTTGTCAAAAGACAGCTGGCCAACACACTTTCGAAGCTCCCGACGCAGATCTCCAGCTTTGCTCTTGAGGGCTGGGTTTTGTTTAGCCTGCACGTCATTGATGGATTTGCGAAGATCCTTGAGGTTTTTATGTATGAGCAGAGCTCGCTGCTTCTTGGGATCTGTCTTCACGGGTTGCGTAGCCGGTGCTGTCGTCGTGGCGACAGGAGCAGCCGGTGTAGGTGTAGATGGGACGGCAGGGGCCGTGGCTTTAGGAGGCGAGAAGAGGGAGGAAGCAGCTGCTTTCGTTGTCGAAGTGCCGTCAGTCGTGGCCGGCGCAGGCTTTTGGGCAGGGATCGGCTGAGTAGTTGACGCTGAGGCCGAAGACGGCGCGACTGCTGCCGTCTGCGCGGCGACTGGCGGTTGGGCTGGCTGAGGCTGTACGGGAGAAAGGGGGGCAACCTTCGTCGCCTTCAGCTCTCGAAGCTGTCGCTCTCGTTCCTTGGCCTGCTGCTCAGCCTGGATGCGCTTCCTCTCGGTGAGCATGGAGTCCTCCATGAGCCGCTTCATCTTTTCTGTGATCTCCAGCTTCTCATTTTCTCGACGCGTCTTCTCGGCGAGCACGTCGGCCTCCTCTTCCTTCTCGTGCATCCACAGCACATGCTCACTATGAGGAGCCTGGAATCAGCATTTCACCTTTCTCGGGTGATGTTGGAGGGGTTGGGTGGGGATCAGGTAGACTATTTACGCTCGTTCCCTTATCCGCCGGTGCTCAGCATCTGCGAGGGCAAGTGCTTCCTTGTGGGATTTTTCTGAGTTCCGATCTGGGGAGATCCAATCAACCAGCGACGAGCTAGGAGGGCTCGAGAAGGTGGTGCTCGCTCGAGGGTATCGCGACACGCGCGGGGCGGGCGACGAGCTCGCCATCTCTGCTGGGGAGCCTCCAGGGCTCGCTGGCGCGTTCTTCGTGGTCGGGTGTATCTGGTGCTGTTGCAAAGGAGGTTGTAACCAATAGAGCAGGAGGGTTTTGGGGAAAAGTCGTTACGATCGTAGACTCGGGTTGAAAAGGACAAAGGGGGTTGGTGGTGTGGTCGTTCAGGCGATGAACTCAGACCTTCTTCAGTTTTGATGGAACGGGTGGGAAAGTCAGCCAGTCCCTTGCATCTAATCTCAGATTATCTGGAGTACTTCGGGGGGAACCCCAGCTATGCATTCTGCCAGCAGAAATACTGACCGCCTTCTCCACGTCATTCTTAGTGGGCGGTGTCTGCCGGGACCTTTACCGGCGCATTGTTCTATTACTTAGTATTAACGATAGTGACGCGCAATGGTGTGAACGGAAACGTTCCAATACCTTTCAATTCAGTTGAAAGACAATTTCACTTCATAGCAATTCAATAGCTCAGTCGTGTTCTCAATTCTCATGCGCACACTGCTGTATCGTCAGGTCAGTTGACCAAGGGAGAGGACCACCTTCCACAGCATTGCACTGGTTTTTCTTCCCTTGTATCTTGACTAGCCTTCTTAGCCAAATAGACGCTGGGGCTATTGCTTCAATACGAGCCGATCCGCAACTGGTGCCCGTGCCACCCAGGCGCACCGGAATCAATCAATGTCCGCGCGTGCGCAGACGAACGCCATACCAAGGTTTGCAGTCGCGAATTGGGTCCACGAGGACAGAGTTATGAGTTTACCCCAGTGTCTCGAGTTTGGGGGAGTGGAAGAAGGGAGGGGAAGGGCCTCTTTGGGAAAGACTGGGGTAAAGTTGTCCTTTTCGCCGTTGCCAAGGAGTATGGGCTGGCTACGATGGCGATCCTTCCTGCAGAATCCATGGCCATCATAAAACGAAAATCAGCCACTTGATTGAATTACCCCAACTTGATGTTGATGATCTCGTCACGAAGCAGGCAGTCCACCCTCAATGTTTTGGAGTGCCTGCTGTCGAATTAACAATCACTTTCATCTTGTCTGCGCACAAGACGATTGTTGTACCATACACAGCAGAATAGATCTCTTCAAGTCATGAATGAGAGAAGGCAAGGTGGCTGTAGATTGATCAATACTCAATCCTGCCATGTTATGATTATATGTAAATAAAGCAATACTGTGTGTGACCCAGAGCAGGCAGCGGGTAGGGGCTACGCTACCCATAGACCCCCCCCCCTATCATCAAGGCTCCCCACCTAGCAGAACCAACAAGGGTCGGGTGGGTCAGGCCCATGCTGTTCTCTGTTGCCGCTTGCGGTTCACTACGTACAGCACATGGGGTTCCCTGTAAGTAGTGCCTGCTGTGATAGGTTCTCCAGTGGAGTTTCTCCCCCAAGATCTTTTTATCACCATCCACCATGGTACCACCGCACCAGCATTGCGAGCACTGGGGAGAAAAGCCAGACAGCATCTGGTTCACCAAGATGTAGTAGACACTGCAGTGTAGGGTTACAAGAGCAGAGCTGGCAGACCGAGCCCATTGGCAACGTAGTGGCACACGCTGTGGTTGTTTCACCTGAATCACAGCGGGGTGGTGCTGTTGCATCATCAGAGGAAGTGGGCCTGGAGCTGGGCCAGCTCCGCAACTGCTGCTGGTGGTGCTGCATGCTACATAGTACTATGCTGCTAATGCTGGTGGTTGTTTTGGCGCTGTAGACTGTTGCTGCTACGAGTGCTCTGGTCTCAAGTAGTTCGGTTCAGGCGACTGCTAAAGTACCTGGGTTGCTAGTTAGGGTAAGGAGGTGCTGAGGCACGTCAGAGCTTCCCTCACCCTTTCGCCTCCTGTACGTACTTTCTAACCAGGTACGTAACAGCTGTACCATAGTAGTAGCTGCCTGTGGTCCGTGTTCAAACAGACCTCCAAATCCCCATCAAGAACGACTCCTCTCTCCTTCCTTCCCCCCCTCTCTCCTTCTTTCTTTCTCGTCTTTTGTTCTGCGCCTCCGCTGCTCGACCCTGCCTGACGTCGATTGTTGCCATCGACAAACCTCATGGCCACCGCTTAGAATTGACAGCAGTCCCTCCTCTCCCATACGGACACATTCCTTGCCACGATAAATCGATTCAGATCCTCTCATTGACCCTCCTTGGAGCTCTGTCTCTCCGCCTCGGCCCGCAAAGCCAACAAAACCAAGTCCACGTCCCACCACCACAACCAGACAACATTACAACCAACGCAACCAGAACTCCGCACAACGCCAAGGCAAATCCAAGACATTTCGGGTCGACGATTTCTCACTGTCTTTCCTATCCAACATTATACAATTCTTCGAAGCCCAGACTTCAGCATCCCAAAAACCACAACAAGCTGAGCTGACATACCATCAAAAAGAAAAAAAGAAAAAAGAACTCCTGATATCCATCGCCTCAGCAGCTCGCTCCAGAGCCTCGCAGACCTCCAGGAAGATCATCCTGCAGAGCTTGGTCTTGCAAGACAACGAAACACCACCACATCCCACCCCACATCGCCACACAAGGCTTCAATCATGGAGGGGCAGCAGCCCCAGCAACAGCCGCCATCCGGCGTTCCGGGCCCAACTGGCCGGAGGCTGCACATCGCCCATCGTCGGACTCCGTCCGAGATGACGCCGTTGGTGAGCATGTTTACGGCCAATCCAAACAGTAAGTGCCCTTATTACGTCTCTGTTGCTCATAGACCCTGCAGTTGACCCGTGCCTCTCCGCCAAGAGCTGTGAGGTTCCGGTCTGGTTGCTCCGGCCCTTCTGAGGGTTGCCTTCCTCTTTGTGAATTGCGACCTTATGGCTGACCATGTCATCTTGTCGACAGTCGACCAGCTGTCTATCCAGCAGCTCCTGGCCGCCCAGCAGCAACAGATCAACGAGCTCAACGCACAGGCTCAATATGTCCAGAACATGAGCATGATGGGTGGCCATTCGGTCCCGGGCTACAACATCGTTCAGGGTATGCCTGGAATACAGCAACAGCCCAACTTCCAATTTCCCAATCAGCTGCATCAGCAGAACATGGCGCTGCCAAATCAGCCGCTCACACATCGCCGTAATCAGTCGGCCGTCCCGAACATGGGTATAGGACCGCCTCCCGCCCCTTCCTCTGGCGCTGCCGGCTCTGCCTTCGGCAACTTCGAGCTGCCCCAACAGCCGCAGGGCCGTGAGAATGCCGGTGGCTCACGGGGAGGGCGCGGTGGTGGCGGTTCTGGAGGTGGACACCAGAGGCGCCACTCGCTAGCCCTCGCTGACGCTAAGAAGGCTGCTGAGCTTGCCCAGCAGAAGCGCACGACATCCGGCTTCCAATTTCCGGCAGCGCCCGCCCCCGAGGAGGAGTCCAAGACTCCCGTGGCTACCTCGCTCGATTCCCAGCCTCCTCCCCCTGCGCGGGCAGGACGTGGAGGACACGGTCGAAGTCAGAGCATGGCCGTAGGCGCCAACGGCCGTGGAGGTGGTGCCCCCAGCGGCCGTGGTGGCACTCATCTATCAGTTGAGTCCAGCGGTGATTTTCCGCGCCGTGGGTCTGGACACAATCGTTCATCGTCTCGCAACTTTGACTCCAACTGGCGCACTCCGCAGGCGCAGCCTCAGGACCAGGCCGCCGCTCAGACCCAGGGAGCAGGGTTCCAGCCTGGCCACCGCTCGCGTGGTTCCGTGAGCCAGTCCGTGAACTCTATCGGCGCTTTCCAGTACACTGGCCAGCCCCAGCTGGTGCAGATGCCCAACCAGATGATGATGCCCGGGATGTATAACGGACAGCAGCTCAACGCCCAGCTGGCCCAACTCCAGGCCCTCCAGGCAGCCCAGATGACTGGGCAGAACTTCATGGGTCTGCAGGCGAGCCAGCACTCCGGCCAGCTCCAGCAGCAGCCACAACAACAGCAGCGCAAGACGCTTTTCACTCCTTACCTACCACAGGCGACGCTGCCCGCCCTGCTGGGCGAGGGGCAGCTCGTTTCCGGCGTTCTACGTGTAAACAAGAAGAACCGCAGTGATGCCTACGTTTCTACGCAAGATGGACTCCTCGACGCCGACATATTCATCTGCGGTAGCAAGGATCGCAACCGCGCCCTTGAGGGTGACCTCGTCGCTATCGAGCTTCTCGACGTTGACGAAGTTTGGTCGCAGAAGCGTGAGAAGGAGGAGAAGAAAAAGCGCAAGGACATCACCGACACTCGTTCGGGCTCCACCAACGCTGGCAGCCAGAGTAATCAGAACAACGATGACAACAGCGCTGCCGACGGAGGTATCCGCAGACGCGGTAGTCTGAGACAGCGCCCCACGCAGAAGAAGAACGACGATGTTGAGGTGGAGGGCCAGAGCCTGCTCTTGGTTGAGGAGGAGGAGATCAACGATGAACAGAAACCCCTGTACGCTGGTCACGTCGTCGCCGTCGTCGAGCGTGTTGCAGGTCAGATGTTTTCTGGCACGCTCGGTCTGCTACGCCCTAGCAGCCAGGCGACCAAGGAGAAGCAGGAGGCTGAGCGAGCTGCCAGGGATGGCGGCCGTCAGCACGACAATCGCCAACAGGAGAAGCCCAAGATCGTCTGGTTCAAGCCGACCGACAAGCGTGTGCCTCTGATCGCCATCCCCACGGAGCAAGCTCCCCGTGATTTCGTCGAGAAGCACCAAGATTATGCGGATCGTATTTTCGTTGCATGCATCAAGCGGTGGCCCATCACTTCGCTCCATCCTTTTGGCACCCTGGTTGAGCAGCTCGGCAGGATGGGCGACCTTAAGGTAGAGACCGACGCTCTCCTGCGTGACAACAACTTCTCCTCCGATGAGTTCTCTGAAGCTGTCCTTCGCAGCGTTGGTCTCCAGGACTGGTCCCTCGAGAAGGAGGATGAGGCCGCCATCAGCGAGCGTCGTGACTTCCGGGCTGACAAGACATTCACTCTTGACATGGACGGCTCAGCCGAGCTCAGCAATGCTGTGCACGTCAAGAGACTCGATGATGGAAATCTTGAGATTGGCATTCACGTTCCAGATGTCACTCATTTCGTCAAGCCCAATTCCCTCGTGGATCGTGAGGCCAAAAAGCGTGGCACTGCTGTGCACCTGGTGAACAGGACCTGCGCCATGCTCCCACCGAAGCTTTTTGCGGAGGTCTGTTCCCTGACGCCTGGCGAGGAGCGCCTTGCCGTCAGTGTTGTGTTCTCTGTCAACTCCCACACTGGAGCCGTCGCTGAGGATGGTGCCTGGGTCGGTAAGAGTATCATCAAGAGCGGTGGCAAGGTTACAGTTTCTGAGATCGATGCTGCTCTGTCGAGACAAGCTGATTTCAGCCACCCGGCCGTGGAGTCCACAGATCTGCAGATTCTCTATGTAAGTACAGGAAGCGCTGAGCGGGCTATTTTGTTGTTACAAATACTGACCAGATCCAGATGGTCGCCCAGAAATTCCGAGAGTACCGTTTGGGCGCCGGTGGTGAACCCATCGCACCCCTCCGGCTTCTTCACCAGCTTGACGATGAGAACATTCCTATCAAGAACAATCTCTTTGATTCGACCTCCGCGATGGAGCTCGTGGAGGAGCTTATGCACAAGGCCAACACATACGTGGCGCAGCGTATCGCTGAGGGCGTTCCCGAGAAGGCTCTTCTCCGAAGACAAGCTGCTCCCAACCCTCGCAGGCTGCAGACTTTCGTTGATCGCATGAATGCCCTTGGCTACGAGATCGACAGCTCCAGCAGCGGTGCGCTGCAGAACAGCCTTTTCAAGGTCGACGATACTGATATCAGGAAGGGCATGGAAACCTTGCTGCTCAAGTCCATGCAGCATGCGAAATACTTCATCGCTGGCAAGACCGCCAAGCAACTGTGGCCTCATTACGCCCTCAACCTGCCTCTATACACTCATTTCACCAGCCCGACTCGGCGCTATGCAGACATTCTGGTTCATCGGCAGCTCGAGGCCGCCCTGTCAGAGGGCAGCATCGAATACAACGAGGATATTGAGAACCTTGTCAAGACGGTAGAGAGCTGCAACACCAAGAAGGAG